>NC_090650.1:37472614-37595114 GCF_040937935.1 Hyperolius riggenbachi | reverse complement strand
TACACTTCTGGCAGCCAGTGCTCAGATATTTGTAGTCTGCCCTTCATGTTAACCTTTAAAATGACTAAGCAATCAACTACTGCTTTCAGAGAAAAATCCCCCCCCTCCACCCCAATTCCTCAGGGCTTGTTCACACTGCAGACTTATTTTTTAAGTGCGGTGCTTACACAATGATTCTCTATAAAATCGTTCATATCTAAGCGGTTCGTTTTCGATCCGTTTAGATAAGAGGTGTTTGAGCCATTTTTGAGGCGATTCCGCCTCAATAGAAGGTATAGGAAAAATGCAAAAGCGCTCACAAAACCACTTTGTGCAGCGATTGCGTTCGCGTTTTTAAGAATAAATACATTGTATTTATTCTTTTCCGGATCAAAGAGTTCACTTCCTGACTTGCGTCAGGGAGTGAATTACAAAAACGCCTCGGAAACCGCTAACCACAAAAAAAGAATCGCCCACCCAAGCGCCGGGAATCGGAAATAAAAAACGCCTCAAAATAAGCTCACCGCGGACGGTCACGTGAGCCGAACGCAATGTGAACAAGGCCTCAGTGTTTGTCATTGGCTGCGTAGTTGATCACATGACTTCAGAGCCACGACAGCCAACCAAACTTACTCGCAGCAGAGCCTGCCGTCAAGTTTTGCTTCCCCGGTTTGCTGTATCCTTCAGGACATGAAACTTTTTTAATTATCGAAAGTTCCAGCAAAGGCTGAGCAGACCTACAGGGGAATAATGAGATCTTTTCCCGTACGTTTTTCAGCTGGCTTACAAGGTGCTTTTGATAAATATTTATGTCAAATTGCATCTTGGCTTGCCCTTAAGAAACAGGACTTTGGACGTATGAACGACAGCTTTCCCTAGTAACCTTATTTGCTTAAATATCAAGTTGTGGGTGAGTGTCAGCCTCTGTAAGCTCTGCAGCCACATAAAATTACCAGCAAGATCTCCCTCCTCCTAATGACCTGCAGTGCTGGGTAGAGTGAGCTAAGTACTACATTTGCAAGTCATAGACTGTTTACCTCACGCCGTATGTTTCTCTCCCAGGTGCCCAATGAAAAAAGTTGTCTGATCATTTACTGGGTCTGTTCTCAGAAGTTTCCACTCCTTCTAATTTAGGCTCGCGCTCCCCACAGCCCCGCAGCTCTATTTGCCGAGCGGCTGTTCTCACTCTGCGTTTAGTCTGTCGTAGTTACCAGACACATGGCAAAGTGTACCTGTCTTCCACAGCCGCTACTGTATCAGCCATTTTGTAACATGAGCCAGCCAAAGCAGTTTGTTATGTAGAATACATCTTTTGGTATTGTTTTGCAAAACAATGGCAAATCGAATTGAATCGAATCCCGATCGGACATGTCGGATTTAATCGGATCGTAAATAGAATCGTAATCGAATCGTACAAAGAATCGTATAGTGTACTTGGGGCTTAAAGGGCACCTGAAGCGAGAAGTATATGGAGGCTGTTTTTTTTTCCCCTTTTAAACAATACCAGTTGCCTGGCAGTCCTGCTGATCTATTTGGCTGCAATGGTGGCTGAATCACACCAGAAACAAGCATGTGGCTAGGTTCATAGTTGCAGTCAGTTACATAACACTTGTTCTAATGCGTCATAATAAGTGTTTGAACTGCAATGAAGACTGGACATACACTTTAATACAAAGCCGGCTGCATGTAGTGAGTTAGAATAAAGCGATCAGTTACAACGCAGTGCTGTGAACAGGACCATGGAATTGTATGGACAGTGAGTTGACATGCAGAATTCTTCTTCAGTGCAGCTGGGCACTGTGCACTAGCCCTGCAGCTAATCTTGTAAGATCTGGCAATAATGTCAGAAACACCATATCTGCTGCATGAGATACTCTGTATATTAAATCATCGAGAAAGTAAAATCATTTGCTTTAATCTGCCCCTTAAGGTATTCATTCTCTGTAATGTAACTTGTATCGGTCAGGGTAATCACTTTCCTCCCTTTACCGCTTGTCACATGACTACGTAACACCAGTAACTGTTTGTTCAGCAGTAATAACATGAAGCCCCCTCAATTCTTCCAGCCCATAGGTGAGGAGGGTGATGCTTTTTTCAACAAAGGGATTGACAACCTTGTAAAGAGATATGATAAATGCTTGAATAAAGGCGGTAATTATGTGGAGCGATAATCAGAAATTATAGCATTAAATTATAACGAAATAAAATGTTTCCTTAATTAATTGTTAACATTTGGTACTTTCCCGATGACCCTTGTATCCTTACTATTGTACATAATTATTCTGTGTAAAAGTTTATTTTTAGAACAAGTAGACATCAGCGTCCTGAAGGTCAGAGTTCCACTTGCGCGCCAGGAAAATGGCCTTGGCTGAGCCGGCCGGTGACGGTTCCCTTTATGGTGGTGGCAGAATAAGTCAGCGGGAGATTAGATGATTTGCTTTATACTGAGAGGTGCGAAAGAGAAATACACAGCTTACTGCAGCAGTGACATGTTGCAAGGTTATGTAGAACATCTATCGACAATGTTTACACCAGAACATAAGAAAAAAGGCAAATGTGTGCAGAACCTGTCATCATACAGCACTTCTTCTATTCTCTACAGTGCAGGCCTTGTATTCTAACTCAGAGCGCCTAGTAACCAGGGGGCGGGAGTTGGGCCCTCCTTGTTATTAGCACCTAGCTAAGGAGCCAAGAAGCAGGTTTGACGGGCGTAGCGACACAATTGTGATTTTTCTGAAAAAAAAAAGTTGCGATAAAATAAAATTGAATTGCTAGACTGCAAAGCAATTGCACAGCACCGCGTTTATTATACTGTACGATTTTCTCGCTCTCACATTAACCTGGCCTAAGCACCAATGTAGGAAAAAAGCATGTATAGCGTTAGTGTTTATGTGAAAATTAAGACAGGTTAGTGTTAGTATTAGGGTAGGGGACAGGTTAGTATTCGGATAGAAGACATGTTAGTGTTAGGAGCAGGGGCAGATTAGTGTTAGGAGAGGGAAGGAGGTTAGTGCTAGAAGTGTAGAGGGAGGAAAGTTAGTGCTAGGAGTGGAGAAGGGAGGAGGTTAGTGTTAGTAGTAGAGAGGGGCAGGTTATTGTTAGGAGTGGAGATGGGGGGAAGATAATGTTAGGAGTTGAGAGGGGGGAGGTTAGTAATAGAAATGGAGAGGGAAAAGGTTATTTTTAGGAGTGAGGAGGGGGAGGTTAGTGTTAGGAGTGGAGAGGGGGGAGGTTAGTGTTAGGAGTGGAGAGGGAGGAGGTTAGTGTTAGGAGTGGAGAGGGGGGAGGTTAGTGTTTAGAGTGTAGGAGGGGGAGGTTAGTGTTGTGTTAGGAGTGGCTAGGGAGAGGTTAATGCTAGGAGTGAAGATGGGAGGAGGTTAGTGTTGAGATTGAATAGGGGAGGTTAGTGTTAAGAGTGGATAGGGGAGAGGTTAGTGTTAGGAGTGGAGAGGGGCAGGTTAGTGTTAGGATTAGAGGGGGAGGGGTAGTGTTATGAGTTGAGAGGGGCATATTAGTGTTAGGAGTTTAGCGAGAGAGGTTAGTGTTAGGAGTGTGTGTGTGTGTGTAGAGGTTAGTGTTAGGAGTGTAGATGGACAGGTTAGTGTTTGGAGTTGAGTGGGGAGGCTAGTGTTAGGAAGGGGGAGGTTAGTGTTAGGCAGAGGAGAGGGGGGAAGTTAGTGTTAGGAGTTGAGAGTGGGGAGGTTAGTGTTGGGAGTGGAGAGGGTAGAGGTTAGTGTTTGAATAAGACTGGTAAGTGTATGGAGATATCACTGATATTCTAATTATCGGTAATATCCTGCCCCACACTTTGGAACGTCTTAACACCGCTATCTGGGAATGTGAGGGACACAACTGCTGTCTGATGCTACTCTCTGGGGATGGAGGAACGCCTAAAGTCGTACCTGACAGTAGTTCTGCTTTTGTATCACAAGCTGTATTCCTGCAAGGCTTTTTGAGGCAGATTGATTGTGGGTTTTTTTGTATTGTTTTATTGTGAAAGTAATATAGCACTTTGCTCTGTAAGATTCAAAATAGGAAACTGCAGTGAAATCTCTCTTTTCCCCGCAGGTGGTTTTCCCGCCTTACGAGTCCCGCGTCACCACCGCCAAGCTGCTGATCGAAGCTGAGGAGTTCCAGGTAGGAGCGTTTGGTTTAGTCATTAGCATCATTGATCCTGCGTAACACGGGGAGGGCTGGGAGGTCCCCCTTTTCTCGCTGTACACCGGGAAGATGATATTTGATAATTACTCTGAACTTTTCCTCACTTCTTAAATGTCAGTTTAGATGAGAACGCCTATAAAGCACAGTTAGGGCATCATTATCCCTGTATGTCACATGGCCCCCGAGGAGAGGAGCATGTGACCGAGCAGCTTGGGGGCTCCTACTGTTCTCTGTCCTGACCTGCTGCCATGTGGCGTCCATAAAAGGAAAAAAAAAACAGGGTTTTGGTTTTCATTCTGGAATTTTTAAAGCCCTAATTTAGCTTCCCGATTCTTTAATGCATAATAAATTTGCGTATAACGGCAATGCTCTGTGTTCCATGCACGTCTGTCCTGTTCTGCAGTCTACATATTACAAGTGCCTGGAGGGTTGGTTCAGGTAGTTCCTTTGCCTGCTGAGACGACGATGCAATTTTACTCAACCAAAAGCATTCTGGACTCCTTCCCTCCATTATCACACTCATAATTTATTAACCCCCTTGGCGGTATGATTCTTTCTGGATTTTAGGGACTAAAAGTGGTACAATTTTGTTGCACCTTTCCAGACCCCAAAAACCGGGAAAAAAATCATGCTGCCAGGGATATCTGCAGTAGCTCAGCACTGACCTTCTTGGGATTCAGAACTGCAGTTTTCCCTCCGTCCTCTGGGTGGCGCTGTAGCCCTATAGTGACATGGCCGGCTGTTGTCATGAAGACAGATGGCAATCTCACCAGGGGGAAGCAGAGCATTGGTGGAGAGGAAGAATGGCAGGTAACGTCAGGATCCCCCCAGGAGGTGAGTGATAAACGCCCACTGTGCGCATTGCACTGCATAGACCTCTGGCGGCTACCACGAGTCACGCTTGGGGTTACCGCTCCTGGCATGGTTTTTCCACCCCGAGCTGAACTCGTGATTACAGCTAAGGAGGTTGTGAGGATATATTGGGGTGAGGATAATATGTACGGTAATATGCAGAATATAGCCGCCGTATGGTATCGCACCAAAGCCATATTTTTTCATTTTCCTGTCTGCTGTGTAATTCAGATGTGTATGCCTGCTACAAGCAAGTCTGGCTTTGGGGGAAGCTACTAATTGTATATAGTACATTTGTGAACAGGAGAGCAGGAACTTCTGAATGGATTTGCTAATGTGTCAATAGACCTATGTTTGCATTAAATTCCTCTGGAAGCAGTGAGCTTGGACATTAGCATACAGTTCCTCTGGCCATTAAGGATACAGGTAATTAGATAAGGAGCCCCCCTTTTGTCTGGCATCCTGCAAATGTGGGGCAGTGCTTTGATCTTTTGTATTAATGTAGATGGCTGCCTGTTGGTCAAAACAATATCCGACTAAGTGAGTCTGCCAAGTTCAAAGTGGACAGGAATGTTTGACATTTACATAGGACAGGCATGCTGGAATGTTGAGGAAGCCTTAATCAATTGTCACCTGGAGTGGGGGAAGTCATTTTTGATGATCTGAAAATTGAGACAGGAAAAACCTTGAAATTCGCATGTCACTGCTAGCCCAGATGTGACAAGTGGCTCAGCAGACCGTGATGTCACAAACGGGGAAATGGCATTAGTTCCTGGGGGCTGGACATTAAATGCCCCAGGGGACACTTCAGACTATTTAAGTTGGTCCAGGACAGTCACAGGGATCTTCTCCTGGAGGTAGTGCATAGCTAGGGATGATCTCGACTCCTGGTCGAAAAAACAGCATCCTCCCGTCAAACAACGTTCTAACCTACGCTGGTAACGTTCTTTTTTCCCCTGTTTATTTTACGCAACTGTCCTTGTGTGTAACTTTGGTTTTTAACTCTTTAATGTTTACTTTGATTTTTGTAATCTGTTGTATATATTATTTTCTGCATTGTTCCATTTTTTTCTGGAATATTAAATTGTTATTTAATAAGATTTACTTCTGCTGTACTAAACTAACACTCATAGCCTAGAAGAGACTGAAGTGCAACTGTGTATAAGTCCATGCCTAAGTGTATGTTTGAGCAACCCTACCGTATGAGATTGTGATTGCATTGTGTGTGGGGCGTTTGTCATACGTTGACCTAAGAACGTAGCTGACCCAGCGTACGAAAACGCCAGTGCGAGTAGCTCGACAGCAGAACGGCTAACAGTATCGTTCAAAACGACTGTTAGTGGTTTTACTTCACTACAGTGTAAGATTGGAATTGTGCGTGTGCGTGCGTGGCGTTCCCGTATTCGGCCTAAGCGCAAAGCTGACCCGAATACAAAAGCGATGATTGCATGAGCACTCGACCGCAGAGTGGACATTTCTAGCAACAGGTAGTGGTGGCAGTAAGGAGCGTTTGAGGGGTCCCAGCCTTGTCTATAGCTTGAATAAGGCTGTTCCCCGCTTGATCTGGTCAAACCCGCAGTCGGGAACCGTATACGCAGGCGTGCCGCGGGCCGGTTCCTGACAGGGGTTAAGGGAGGATGTACAAGATAGAAAAAGTTTTGATCCTTGATAGTTACCCGGAAACTCTTAGTCTCTGAATCAGAGAGTCTAGGAGCCCAATGGTGCAGTATCGTTAGACAAAGTGATGTAAGCACATATGAATAAGTATTATACTCACAAGTGTGGGCTGCAAACTTGCAATCACCGTCTGAGCCTGAAGATATTAAAAAAAAATTGCTAAAATGAATTGGCCTGGAGCACTTGCAAGCCTCTTAATAAATTGGGAGCTAAAGGGTTGAAGTGAACCTCCAGACTAAAAATCTACTCAGCAGCACTGAAAGGCATGGTGTTTCTTTAAGGCTACTTTCACACCAAGACGTTGCGTTTTAGGGGACGTTAAAGAGAACCCGAGGTGTGTTTAAAGAATGTTATCTGCATAGTGAGGCTGGATCTGCCTATACAGCCCAGCCTCTGTTGCTATCCCAAACCCCACTAAGGTCCCCCTGCACTCTGCAATCTCCCATAAATCACAGCCCTGCTGTGAGGCTGTGTTTACATCTGTAGTGTCAGTCTCAGCTGCTCCCCCGGCTCCTGCATAGCTCCGGTCCTTGCCCCCGTCCCTTCCCTCCAATCAGCAGGGAGGGAAGGGATGCAGGCGGGGACTGGAGTTCTGCAGGAGGCGGGGAGAGCAGCAGACTGACACTATAGAGATAAACACAGCCAGCTCTGACAAGCTGTTTGTCAGCAGCGTGGCTGTGATTTATGAGGGATTGCAGAGTGCAGGGGGACCTTAGGGGGGTTTGGGATAGCAACAGAGGCTGGGCTGTATAGGCAGATCCAGCCTCTGTATGCAGATAATATTCTTCAAACCCACCTCGGGTTCTCTTTAAGGTCGCATAACGTGCCCCTAACACAACGCGTAGTGGTGTTGAAGTTGGACGTCAGATTGAGCCGCGTTATGCAGCTCTCAAAGCAGCCGCTCCAGGATAGTGATGGGAAGTCCGGATCTTTTTAAGGATTTGGATCATTGAAAAGATCTAGATCTTTGAACCGAATCATTTGAATCATTTTACTCGGGAAGCAGACTGGGTGAAATGACTAGCAGGACAGGACTTTCCCTGCACTGTACATTCTGTATGTTCCTGTTTCGTCCAGACAGACATCCACTGTGAACCGAATCTTTCATTGTGATGATCCGGATGATTCGACTCACAAAAAAAGATCCGGATCAAATGAATGATTCGTTCATGATCCGGACAACACTATGAGTCCCACCAGGAGTCACCACAGTGCAGTGAATATTAATTAGCCATGTGGCTAGTCACTAAGCATGTGCAAACAATCTAACACAGCTCTATAGGGGTATAACGTACAGCATGCTGCACTTTCATTTAACATGCAGCGTAATACCCTAATGCAATGTGTGCACTGTGAACAGCACATTGATTTTACAGTGCTGTGAGTTAGGCTGTGTTATTGGCTGCTGTAACGTGCACCTGTAACGTCCCACTGTGAAACCAGCCTAACAGTTTCACAGCATCAGAACTTTGTTTTTCTTACCCAAGCCTCATTTTTAGCTGCACAGAAGAAAACTGCCCGGGCATTTTTCCCTTGATGCTGTGCAAAGCATGATGGGATTTCTGATTATGTTGTTCTGCTGTTTTGGTGACTTTTTTTAAAATTTTGAATTTGAGATTTGAAGCCCTAGCGCCTAGGTTCTCAACGTGTGGTGCGTGTACCCCAGGGGGTACTTCTAACGGTTCCAGGGGGTACTCGGTCTTGATATATTTAACCAAGAATAACAAATTTAGAGTTTTAGAAAATGATAAATCTTATTTTAAACAACCCCAAATTAGTGTTTTAGACAATTAAAAGCAATAGTAAAGGCTTGGAAATGGTTTAGAACCAATTATAATGTACTACGATTAAATATTTATTTGTCAAGGGGTACTTGTGATAATATTTACTATGCTAGGGGGTACTTGGTGACTACAGGGTTTTAGAAGGGGTACACACCAATAAAATGTTGAGACACACTGCCCTAGCGCACGCAGCTGGGAGGGGTGATCAGGACACAGGACAGTTGGAACTGTGTCTTATGCTCCCTGTCACCTCCTTTCAACCAAAAAGATGGCTGCCCCCATGAAAAAGATGGCTGCCCCATGAAAAAGATGGCTGCACCCATGAAATCACAAGCATTTGCCTGTTCTTATAAAACAGTGTGGATAAGAGATTATATGACCTATCTATTTTAATTAACATAACTAATGTAACTTAATGACAGTATGTTTATTTAGGCTGAAGTTCCCCTTTAAATCATGAACTACTGGTATATTTATTGGAATTGTCTTGCCAGGCTAAACGCTAGTTTTTATCTTCACGCATCTTATATTATAGATGGCCACCATTCAATCCTGAAGTGCAGGAGAAAGAAGAGGCTGGCTGTATTATTGATTAGAGCCTTATTTTAAGACAGCTTAAAGAGACTATGTAACAACAAAAACCTCCCCTGGGGGGTACTCACCTCGGGTGGGGGAAGCCTCCGGATCCTAATGAGGCTTCCCACGCCGTCCTCTGTCCCACGGGGGTCTCGCCGCAGCCCTCCGAACAGCCGGCGACTGTGCCGACTGTCAGTTCAATATTTACCTTTGCTGGCTCCAGCGGGGGCGCTGTGGCGACTTTCTGCACGGAAATAGACGGAAATACCCGATCTCCGTCGGGTCCGCTCTACTGCGCAGGCGCCGGAAACTTGCGCCTGCGCAGTAGAGCAGACCCGACGGCGATCGGGTATTTCCGCCTACTTCGGCGCCGAGAGGCATCAGAGCGCCTGCGCAGGAGCCAGGAAGGTAAATAATGACGTCACCGCTGCCCGGACTGCACGGAGGGCTACAGCGAGACCCCCGAGGGACGCAGGACGGCGTGGGAAGCCTCATTAGGATCCTGAGGCTTCCCCCACCCGAGGTGAGTACCCCCCAGGGGCCGTTTTGGCGTTACAGTTCCTCTTTAAGCACCCTAAAGTATAAGTACACTACCAGTTCAAAGGTCAACTCCACCTTAAAGCGGCTCACCGGATTGTTTGCTTTACAAAATGCCTGCACACTGTCAATAACGCACATGAGCCATTTTTCATTATCTTCGACGTTCTGCTCCGTGCCGGTAAATGAAATTGGCAGCCTATTACTTTATTGTGTCATTTAGAGTGCTCGGGAGCCTCCGAAATCAATGGAAATCATCTTGGCTTTCTTGAGGATTACAAATAATGAATATGATGTAATTATATTATATGTCACTGTAGCATTATGTCGCATTAAAGAACTGCCCATGTTTTATGGCTAGCCCAGTAAAGTCCGTTAGCTAATTCGAATTGATTCTGTTTTTATTTCAATTGTGATTTACGAACCATTTCGGTTTATTATATTCAGATGATTCATTTATGAACCTTGCAGGGCCGGGAATGTATATTCAGTGCGTTAGTTCATCACTTTTTAGTGTTTTTTTTTTTTTTAGTCTTGCCTGGATCTCATTAATTCTGTGCACAGACTTAGTGTGTCTCCGCTCATATAGTCAGGACAGCAGTGCTTTCTGCTGGCCAGGCAGAGATCCAAAAAGCCCGGGGTTCCTCAACCAGATGGTTCCATTTCCGTGGGGCAGAGAAGTCCACCTTTTCCAGTGGTGCCGCCAACAGATTGATATCTATTGCATGCCCCATCACCTGACCAGGAAATTATAACCGCAGCTTGGTGAGCAGCTTAGATGGATGAGAATGGTTGCAGCAGAAGAGGAGGAGGTTGCAGGAAAAAGGGTGTGGCTCAACAACTCCTTGGTGAGTATGCTGTCTTCTTTTTTAGGAACTCACTACCGTAATGTGGGCACATAATAGTCACTCTTGTCATATATGGGGCAATAAAGTGATAATGGCCTTACTTGTTCTATATGTGGGAAGAAAAAGGGAGGGATGACCACTAAACATCAGGGAATTGTAAAAATGAGAGAGAGAGAGGACCACAAAACATAAGGGAACTATAAAGAAGAGAGGTGGCCACTAGACATTGAGGTCGGCCAGCGAGTTGGTCCCAGAGCTCAATTTCGTCCTGCTTTGTATTGAGTTCAACACCCCTGCTCTATAGGATCCAGAGACTTTTCTTTTCTTAGGTAAGTATCTGATTTTGACCAGAGGTTCATCTCCGGCTCACTTTATAAGTAAACCAATGCTTGCCAAAGTGGCATAACAGGGCTGAGGGGGAGCACGAAATGTCAGGCTGAACACAAAATGTGCACAAAATGACTAAGTACAAAAATCTAGGGTGTTGCCATAGATGCCATAGATACACAACACTAACCTGACACTTTGCCAAAAGAATCCACCCCCTGTGAATCAAATTTTGGAAGAGTAAAATCTTTCATTCTGCAGATGAAATATCTTCCCTGCAACAGATGGTTGGCCGCAACGGCTTATCAAAATGTCACGTCTAACACTGGCCGCACACAGCTTTATGGTTCATTTTTTATTCTTTTCAATTTTTGGTTAAAGGAGTCAACTTTACAAATGCAACATTTCTGAAGATTGAAATGGAATGGAGAGGAAAATAACCAGATAAAGTGAAAAATATCGACCAAAAGGGTTGTTGTTTTTTTAATTTGGTCTCTATTTTATTTGGTTTGAACTTCAGCTGCTTAAAGGGAGTCTGAAGTTAAGTTAAAAAACAAAAACAGATATTTGCCTAAGGAGAGGGAAGGCTCTGAGTCCTATAGAGGCTTGCGTTCCACCGCTGGTTCCCCCTGCTCTCTCTCTCTGCTGCTTTGGAAGGCTTCTGTAGATTTCGGGAGCCCGAGTGCTCCCAAAGACGGGCGGCTCCATACATTGCATGCACAAGCACACATTCTTGCCCATGCGCAGTACGGAGCCAGCGATATAACACACGATCTTAAACCAAACTTCTCAGGGTTTTGTTTGTTTTCAAAAGCATTTCCTGAACGGCGGTTGCTAAGTCTAACTACCAAACTAGTGTGCAGGTGAGTAAGGAGGCTGGCTGGTATCTTGATATTTTGGCAGTAAAACTTTTGAAAACCATGAAAACCTTGAGAATCCCTCAGGAGGAGATGGACTAGTCCAAAACCTGTCTGTTGTTTCAGATTTTTACTGCTCATTTTTTTGGCTAGAGTCATCAGCTGGTTTGTTTCATCCATCCGGAGGGGCATGCGATGGATCGTCCTGCCATTTTCCCCGCCCGTGTTTCTGCCCACTCCCCAGATCATGAATTATGCTCAGTCACAATGAGCAGCTGATGGAAAACACCAGGACAGGCATCCAAACAAATATCTTTATTTGTTGTATAATTTCCTCCCCAGTCGGCACACGTGTATCCCGCTCGGCGCATCCAGGAGAGGAGCAGCGAACCCATTGATCTGCCGCCCGCTCTGCAATTTAGATTCTCGGCCGCGCTGTCGGCAGGTGTCCATAGCAAGAGATCACTGGTGATTTTATGAGTGAGCAAATCTTTGCAAGAGAATTGTTTATGTCTGCCGAGATAAATATTCAAGACCGAGTTTTTTCAGGTTGAGCATGAAAAATTGATACAGAGGGGGGTTTTCTACGCTGTAGTACATGACTGCATTTTGCTGATGCTACTGTGAAAAAAAAAAAGCTTAAAGAGAACCTGAACTGAAAATTAAAAATCAAAATAACCATACACAGGTCATACTTACCTCCCCTGTAGTCTACTCCTCAATCTCTTTCTCCTCTCCTGCATCCTGTTTGTCCACTGAGATTAATGGAAATCTCTATCCTCCATTTTGAAAAGGGGCATTACCTCATAACAGCTTCCTGGTCAGCAACACTGTTAAACTGTAATATCACCCACTTGAGCCATAGGGAAACATGGACATTATCTTGCACATTCAGTTCTAACTGACAGCAACTGGTATGTTTCAGTTCTGACAAAATCTTGTCAGATGAAAATGGTGAGTTTCTGAGAGGAACTTTAAAGTTCCCTTTAAAGTGGACCTGAATTCTTGCACAGGACAGAAGGAAAACATAAAGAAATCCAACCTGTATTTAGAGAGTTTAGCCTGTCTAATTCTCCCTAATCTGTGACTAATCACAACTGTAATTTGATCTCTCAGCTGTGTCAGCTGGCTGCCTTGGCAGAACAGCCAATTTGTAAGCACAGGATGTTAACCCTGTTTCCATGAAAGCAGGAAGTAGACACTGCAGATTTATTGCAGGATTAGTATCAGCTGTATCAAAGAAATGTTTTTCTGTAAAGATTTTTATGCTGCTACTTATCTTTTAGAGCAGAGAGGAAGTTCTGAGTTCAGGTTCACTTTAAAAGACCACTATAGCGAAAATTGTAAAATTTAACTACTTGCCGACTGCTCCACGCCAATTGGGGTGAGCAGTGCGGCAGCCCCAGGACAGCTCCACACCTATTGGCGTGAACGGCTGTGTATGGGGCTAGCAGGAGATCGCGCATCCCCTGCTTGGGGGGGCGGAGCTCCACCCCTTCAGTCTCCGAGCGGCGATCGACGCTCGGGAGACTTAGATGGCGAATCCGCTGTCTAATTACTTTGTACAGCGCTGCGATCTACAGCAGCGCTGTACTGGGGACAGCCGTGTGACACGGCTGTTCCCCTGGGACACGGAAGTGATCCGCTGTGATAGGCTGAAGCCTATCACAGCCGATCGCGCTGATTGGCTGGCGGGGAGAGGGAGGGAGGTAGGGTAGTAACGTTAATTAAAAAAAAAAAAGCAGGATTTTATTAAAAAATATCAAATAAATATTTATTAAAAAACAAACAAACACTGGATGGGCGATCAGACCCCTTCAACAGAGAGCTCTGTTGGTGGGGAGAAAAGGGGGGAATCACTTGTGTGCTGAGTTGTATGGCCCTGCAGCTTGGCCTTAAAGCTGCAGTGGCCTATTTAACTAAAAATGGCCTGGTCACTAGGGGGGTTAACACAGCAGTCAGTCCTCAAGTGGTTAAAACGCATGTAAACATATACAAATAAGAAGTACATTTCTTGCAGAGTAAAATGAGCTGTAAATGACTTTTCTCCTATGGTGCTGTCACTTACAGTAAGTCGTATAAATCTGACAGAACCGACAGGTTTTGGACTAGCCCATCTCCTCATGGGAGATTCTCATGGTTTTCTTTAGTTTCAATGCACTTAGCGAATGGCAGTTGCTTTGTCTAACTTCCACAAAAAGTGTGCAGCGAGCAGGGAGGCTGGCCAGTATCACTGTATAAAATAAAACCTGTGTCCCTGCGTAGCGATGTCCCTGTGTTGCTGGGTCCGTGCTTTTTGCTACAGGGCATGTAGCATTACCAGATCTACCACTTGCAGCCCCCCCCCCCCCCCCCCAATACAGCAGTCTCACTATCCCTCTCCCCATCCCGTAAAACAGCCCCCCCCCCCCCTTCTGTAACCTAAAAAAAAAAATGGATGTTGCAAATTCAGTGGTACATATCAGGAAGATAAGGAGAGCAGGTCCTACATTGAAGAAGTGGAAATCGGATAAGCAGTATTCAAAAAAGTAATTTTTTTTGCTTTATTGTGCACTTTCTGAACAACGCTTTTCATGGTCAATACCGTTAAATCAGGCAGATTCTCATGCCTAGTGGGATCTTTTCCTTGACCTAAGTGGCATTGACCGTGAAATGCGTTGTCCGGAAAGTGTACAATAAAGCTAGGAAATAAACTTTTTAAATACTGCTTTTTCTGATATCCACTTCTTGAAGGTAGGACCTCCTCTCCTTAACTTCCTGATATGAAAAACCACTGAATTCCACAACATCCAGTCTTTTTTTTTTTTCTATGTTACACATACATTTTTTGGGGGGAGGCACCTTCTACCTCTTACGATATAGAATCAGGGAGACACACTCCCGGAAATCTCCCAAGGGAGTGTATTTTTGGAGCTGCGACCGCCTTTGTACGTCTACAAGGCTGAGGGGGGCCAGTACTTCCTCACATGCTCTTCTGAGTGGTTTCCTCTTAGCAACCCAGCCTTGTGAGTGTATCTACATTGCTTACTAACTTTACCACTGTAACCTAACGGTACTTCACCAGATTGGGCTCCCAGTGTCCCTGTGTGTTTTTTCCTCAAACTCACAAACCCCTCATCTGTGCATAGACCGTTTCCTCATCCATATACATGAGACCTTCTATATTATTTACCGCTTCCATTTCTAGTAACCTATGCCACCTGCTTCCTCCGGTTCCAAATGCAGTTCCACCAATCAGAGATGTAACGCGGGAGAAGATCCTGCAGACTCGTTTTGCCCTAGGGCTGTTGAGGGTCCCAATTACTCTTCTTCCTGTTTCTTATATAGGCCACTTCTAAATTATAAACAAAGTATCTCAATAGCAGGTGGTGTTTTGGTCATACTTGATATAGATGGAAAGGGTCATCGTAACACTTCTTATTTGACCTCTGGCACCTGGGCCCCCAGGTCGTTGGTGTCACCAAGGGGGAGGGGAAGGGGGGGTGTTAAAGAGAGCCTGATGTGGGCTCCAAAACATGAAAAAAAAAGTAGGCTACCTGATCCACGGGGCTGAGCGGATCATGTAGCCGCAAGAACTGCCGCTCCCGTGGGCCGCAATGGCCCACTTTCACTTTCATGACTTCTGGGTCTCGACCCTGCACTGAGAGACTGTGTGTCTCTCATAGCGTGCAGGGAGGCGGGGGAAGCGTCAGGAGGCGTGGCTAGGGGGAGCTGCCCAATGACAGCTCAGCAAACCCTGCATAAACGCCCCTGGCGAGCGTTTTAAACAGAGAATTCTTTTCCACCCCAGTGTTTACCTCTGAGTTGGCGACAAATCCTGTTGCTAAACTCGGGGGGCTAAAGCTCGGCAGTGGGAGGGCAGAGAGCGGCGGTTGGGGGACACAGAGTCCATGTCATCAGGCAGAGAACATGGCAGCCTATTGGGCCAATCAAAGTTTGCGGATAATATCCTTTAAAGTGATTGGACCTGCAAGGGCAGGATGAGTTGGAACTCTCATCATTGCCAATTAGCAGGCATACATTCATAGCGCTCGCTATGCTACTCTGATAAGGCATGTTAACTCTGATAAGGCACGCACCTTTGTTATAGTGAATCAACCCCCTAGTGTGAATGAGGCATAAGGTGAGCCAGGTCTACGCTGTCTATGCAAGGATTCAGCATCACACACTTGCCTCTCGTAAAACCCACTCCACATAAGCACATCTTTTCTTTACTGTAGTAAACAAAACTACAGTTTTCACGGTTCAGTGTGACTCGCGGAGCAGCTGAATCAATTCCCTCCGCAGCTGACCTCCATTGAGGGAGAACGCAGAAAGCTGCCTTAGTAAACAACTGTCGCCCTGTTGGTTTGTGTGTTCCGCGGCCTACGGGCTGGAAAGCATCACGCTCCGTGCCAGTTGCTGCGGGGACTCGGTCGCCCGTGCCAGAACCCTCCCTGCCCACTCCGCCTAGAGGGTCCCGCAGATCGGCGCTCCTTCCTTCGGGCGTCCGGCAGATTGTCCTTCCTCGTGTTTTTTCTTATTTTTATTGTTTTTGCTCAGTGACCATTAATCTGTTCCTCTTTTCGTTGGGGAATTGATGAAATCGTATTTTTGGCAGCCCTTCCGCCTCGCCTGCTTTTTTTGCCAATTGTTCAGGCAGTCTATCGATAATTAATGAAATAATTTCACATTTTTCCATCTGAATCCGTGCCGAACTCTTCAATTACGCTTTCAACATGCTCATTGTTCTCCGGTGACGGCTGCTTTTATTTGTTTAATTAAGCATTTTTTAGCAGTTGTCATGGCAACCGGCACAGCTTCCTGATGCCCCTTCTTACTGCAGATGAGATTTTTTTTTTTTGTAAAGCCTGGAATTTGAACAGAAGCTCGACGTTATGTAACGCTCCTTGTTAGCCCATTTCTTTGGGAAACTTTGCATTTATTTAGCATTCGGTTTCATGTAGCAATTACCGGAATATACAGTACTTTTGGTTTTTTAGATTTTTTTTATGTGAAAGAGAGAAAATGTCACTAGGGGGCGCAGCTGTATCAGACAACGCAGCCTGAATCTTTTCCCAACCGCTGCAGTGACCAAATCTTTGCCTGCAATTCAAGCACATTTTTAGAGCAGTGATCTTAAAGGATACCAGAGCCCAAATCGCCTAGAGAAACGTGAGGGGCGGGCATATACTGTGACCTGTTCTGATGCCTGACACTGCCCCCGCCCCTTTTTCCTTTCTACTCCCGCATCCTACCCAAATGCTCCTCCGGCAGCCTTTTCCGGGTCACGGAGTCGGGCACTTATGCGCAGGCGGTGGCTGGGCTGCGTGTGTCCTACAGTGCACGTCCGTGGCTGGGAGCACTCTGCCCATGTGTGTGACGTCATGCACATGACGTAGTGACGTCATACGCATGCGAAGCGTGCTCCCAGCCACGTGCGTGCACTTTAGGACAAGCGCAGCCCGGCCAGCACCTGTGTAGTAGTGCCCGACTCCGCGACCTGGAAGAGGCTGACGTAGGGCTATTTAGGTAGGATGCAGGGGTAGAAAGGAAAATGGGGAGAGGCGACAGTATATGCCTGCTCCCGCTGTTTCACCAGGTAATTTGGGCTGTGATATCCTTTAACCAAAAAAACTGTATTTAAAATTTATAGTGAAAAAAATTATTTTCTTTTATGTAAAAATCTGAGGTTAAGGCCCATTTCCATTGTACGCGGTGCGATGCGACTACATATCCGCATCACACCACGGCCGAACTGTAACCAATGCATGGCAACGGAACAGTTTCCATTGCTCGCTGCTTATGGGGAGCAGTGCGGAGCGATCCAAGAATCTGCAGCATGCTGCAAATTCTCGCACGGCCGCATCCGCCCACATCCGCATCCCGTCTCCTCCAGTAACTTCTGCATTGGGAGATGCGGAAGTGACGCGTCTGCAAGCGGAAGTGATGCGTTGCGGCGAGGTAGCCACACTCACATCACTTAGCAAGTGGAAACCGGCCCTAACTGGTTCAAGCTGCAATCTGTCAACAGTTGGTAGCATAGCTCCCAACTGTCCCCTTTTCAAAATGACGGTGCCTCTTTCTTCCTCATTGTCCATCTTTCTGGACTGATGTACAGATCTATGTAAATATATGTATTTTTCAACTGAAAAATTGTGCGTATAAATGTTGTTTTATATCAATTAACCCTTTAGTAGACAATTTATTTAGAGGCTTGCAAGTGCTCCAGGCCAATTTATTTTAGCACTTTTTTTAATTTCTTATTTGTTACATTTTCTTGCTTCCTATTAGTACTGTTGTAATGTGTATTTATGGCCACTTGTCACTAGGGGGCAGTGCGAGACAATAACAATAAATCACTGATGCTAGAGAGAGATCAAAGCATTCCAAGAATTTACAGCACAATGAGTTCTGCCCACTGAAGTCAAAAGCAGTGCACTTATCTCAAATAAGATAACGCTATTGTTGCTGCTAATAGGTTAAATTGGTATATTTCTTATTTTTAAAGGTTACAATGAAGGAGATCTAAATGACCGTAGAGAGGACCAGTGTGGTCTGAATTTTAAAACTTCTGAATTCTTTCTGGTATCAGTGACTAGGGGTGTGGTGGGGGAGTGATTAGGGGTGTGGCAGGGGCGTGTCTTAAAGTGTCCTTCTTTCTTATCTCAAAAAGTTGGGAGGTATGCAGCAGGACTGCTTTACAAACACCTGCAGCTTCTCTACTCTTTACCTCCTCCCACTTCCTGCCAGAGACATCATGGGGGCAGTGTTATCTTGGGTCTATTCTGAAGCTGCTTTTCCTAGTTGGCTAATATTCAGCAGGTAGGCGTAGCATCACCGGGCATTGCAGTTGGCCCTACTCTCCCCTGATGATTCCTCACTCTTCATTGCTAGGTACAGTTGATTGACCAAGTAAGGGGGGAGGTGTTTGGCCATCTGTAGTTTATTTCGTAGTTTGAGGATGCAGTACTCACAGTAGTATTGGTTTGGGAGGGGAGGGGCTGATGGGAAGATGGGTAAAGATAAACAACAGTGTAGGTTGTCTTGAAGTTACAGACAAACTAAACATTTTATTAATTTTTACGGATTTCGGTTCGAAGTGTACCTGAAACCCTCTTCTTCTGGGCCTGTGAAAAACTTGGGCAATAATCATTTGGTTGCAGCGGATTTTTCAGCTGATTGCTTTGACCCGGAGTGCATGACGGAGCTTCTTGCTCCTACACTTTCCTTATTAGTAGCACAGTAAATGTTAACTTGGCTGATGCCAGTGCGGAATGGAGAGCTAGGCAGACTCAGAGCAGTGCTTTTCGGCGCTGCTAGATTTGGGCCCAGCCGGCGCCTCCATAGACAATAAAGGAAATCACATCTACAGCAGCGCTCAGTGAATAACGTCGGAGCCGTCAGAAGACAGAGCTGAAGTTGCTTAAAAAACACAATAATTCGGCCTCTAGCGATTTCTGGAAGCCAAATTATATAATTTCCCACTATCCATGGTGGCCTGGAGGGGAAATAGTAATAATACAGCCCGGATTTGTGCAAAAGCAGGATCAGCCATATACCGGCTGTGTCCTGCGCCCAAGTGTACCGGCGCCGATTTCAAATGTATGCAGGCAGACTTTATATTGGTTGGGGTCTGGGTGGATTTTTTATTATTTAACCACTTCACCCCAAAGCGGTTTTTACCCTAACGGTCAAGAGTGATTTTCACCGTTCAGTGCTCATCCCTTTCATTTGCCAATAGCTTAATCATTACTAATCACAATGAAACGATATATACAGGAAGTCCTCGGTTAACATACGAGATAGGGACTGCCCACTCGTTCTTAACCTGAATCTGTCCATAAGTCGGGACTACCTGTTCTGGCCCGTTGAAAAGGAAGAATATGGGCAGCAGAAGGTAAATAGAGGCCTACTCACCTGATCCTCAGTGGTAGAAGGTCCCCTTGTGGTGCCCGGAAGGTCTGCAGCCCGTCCTCTCGCTTCCTCCATTGTTCCCCGGCGGCTCCTGGCTTCACATGCGGCGCATAATGACGTAATCAGGAAGAGCCCCCTAGTGGCAGCGCTTCATAATTGCGTCATTATGCGCCGCATGTGAAGCCAGGAGCCGCCGCGTAACAATGGAGGAAGCGAGAGGACGGGCTGCGGACCATCCCGGGCACCACGAGGGGACCTTCTACCGCCGAGGATCAGGTAGTACCTTCCGCTGCCCATATTCTTCCTGTTCAACGGACCAGAACAGGTAGTCCCCGGCGGGCGTGACGTCATGCGACGGGGCGGAGCTATGGTCGCGACGTTCGTATCAGCGGGTCGTTTGTAAGTCGGGCGTTCGTAACCCGGGGACTACCTGTATCTTGTTTTTTTCACCACAAATTGGGCTTTTTGGGGTTGATATTTGTTTTCAGTAATTACTTTATTTTCTATGCATTTTAAAGGGAAATACAAGGAAAAAATGAAAAAATACACTATTTCTCCAATTTCATCCCCTATGGTTTTAATATGAACACTGCTACTGTGCATAAAACCTACACATTTTATCTGCCCATTTGTCATGGTTATCACAACATTTTAAGTATGTCCCTAGTACAAAGTATGGTGACAATGTATCGTTTGGAAATAAAAGTGTATTTTTTTTGGTGTTTTTTTTTTTGTCACAATTTTCACGTGCATGGGGATGCACGTGCACCCACGGGAGCGTGCATGTGCACGCGCACAGAGGCAGCAGCACTGTCTGACTTATAAAAACGTCCTGGAGCCACTAAGAGGCTCTAGCAGGATGTTTTTATAAGTCAGCCTGTTATTAAGTGGTTAATTATTATTTTAATATTCTTTGTTATTTAATCCTACCCCCACCATCAATCCTGTTTAATTACTGGATAGGACTGATCAGTGGCGTATCTAAGGAGCTGTGGGCCCCGATGCAATTTTTACATTAGGGCCCCCCAAGCACTCTATACATAACACTTGATATGACGTACCAAAACCTGCCAATGGCAACTACAGTGTCAGAGGTGCAAGAAGGGGATGGGGAACAGTTAGTTAATGATTACCATTATTCAAAGTATCTATAGAAGTGGTTATTATGAGCACAGGACCAATAGAGAGCTAATACTGTAGTTGAGGGAGGGCCCCTCTGGCCCAAGGGCCCCGATGCGGTGGCTACCTCTGCACCCCCTATTGCTACGCGCCTGGGACTGATATCTCTGCTAATTTTAATTTAGAATACCTGGCTGCGGCAGGAAATTCCCCATGTCCAATTTCATTTAACACCACTAGTGAGAACGGAAGTAGTCCATTTCAAAAAACTGTTGTCGTGTCCATCATCATACGTAGCATATGTGGTGTACGGAGAAGTCTTGCGAGAGGGACTTTGCCTTCACTGTATCTGCCCGCCGCTGGCCAGACACTAATTTAAGCTGGAGGGGAGCGCAGAGGGGAGAGCCCGAGGTGAGGGAGGGGGGGACCGTTCCCCCTCCCTGCCGAGTGTGGCCATGGCTTTCCCCTCCTGCTGCAACCCCTCCAGCCCCCCAAAACGGCCCCGAACGGAACCGGGGGGGGGGCTCAGAATTTCTGCAGGGGGGCCCGGTGGGGCCTAGTTATGCTCCTGCCTCTAGGACACTTTTTTTCCTCCCGAGTAACATAAAAAGTACCTCCTGTATAAAAGACGGAGCCTGACATGTCAGGCTCTTTCTTAAAGAGGAACTCCAGTGAAAATAATTTAGAAAATAAAGTGCTTCGTTTTTACAATAATTATGTATAAATGATTTAGTCAGTGTTTGCCCATTGTAAGATCTTTCCTCTCTCTGATTTATATTCTGACATGTCTGTGATGTCTGTGATATTCTGTGATGTCAGTGAAAGGAGATGCTGCTTGCTTTTTTAGCCGTTGGAACCAGCTGTAAACAGCTGTTATTTCCCACAATGCAACAAGGCTCTTACAGTGTGATGTCAGAACCATGGTCCTGACATCACACTGTGGGAGGGGTTTCACCACAATACAGCCATACAGAGCCCCCTGATGATCCGTTTGAGAAAAGGAGAAGAATTCTCATGGGAAAGGGGGTATCAGCTACTGAGTGAGATGAAGTTCGATTCTTGGTTACGGTTTCTCTTTAATGATGCAGGATGGGAGAATGGGGGGGGGGCTCAGGGTTTATTACTTACCTGGGTCAAATGACGGCTCTCCCTGCCTCTAAACTAAATACTATTCTCCCTCCTAATCGTCGCAACTCGGAAGGACTTATTACGAAGTACGGACTACTCTTGCGATCCCCACGCAGCATAACATTGCTAGTATAGGACGCCTGGTTTCGCGGCCCGACGGTGAGCGCCGTGCGGCAAAACCACCTGCTTCGCCATAAGCTGGGGGGGTCACTGAGGAAATGCGGCCAGAGGGGACGTAGACAGCAGTGCACGAATTAATGAAGAAGCTCATCGGGACAGGTGAGTTGTTACCCTGCTGAAAACTCTGCAGGGACCCGGGGTCCAAAATAAAGTTGGGGGTGGAGAGGAAGACCTGGGGGAGCTCGGCAGCATTTGTGGGCCCTGGGGCGGTTGCCCTATCTTCCCCAAGGGATGCATTGGCCCTGCTAGAATGCCCAAGCAAGGTGTGTGAGCAAGCCTATCACAAGGTTTCGGCCAGGTCATCAAGGTCCTAATGAGCTGAATTGATGGAGTTTTGTAAACAGTCACATGGGCCACATGACCTATTTGGAGCTATGTAAGTTTATTTATTGGTATTGTATTTATTTCTGTGAATCTGGGCTGGTCGCTGTGCGCTGGAGGTGCTGGAGCAGATGTGTGTAATGGCCCATACTCACGAGGGACAAAAGTGGCCTGTCGCCAGCACACGTTAGCGTGTGCGCGACAGGCCGGCAACAGCTCGTCGCCAGCTCCCTCCGCGTATACACGCGGAAGAGGGATCAGCTGAGCGACGGAAGCTGTCGCCGACGCTCCTCCCCCGCTGCCGGAAGCTCCGTGTTGTGGATAGAGGTTGCTGTCGCTAGTCCGCATACGCGGACTAGCGACAGATGCGGCAGAGTTGCGGTGGCAACTGTCGCCAGGCAATTGAGCGTTTCAATCGCCTGGCGACATCAGCGACGAGCGACAGTTCGGGGTGCGCGTCCGTGCAACGCCGCATACTCACGGGCGACCTGTCGCCGCAACACGCGCGCGCCGCGTATTGCGGCGACAATTGTAGCCCGTGAGTATGGGCCATAAGACTTTGGAAACCGTCTACACATTTTAATGTACTTTAAGTGCACTCATCCTGTAAGAGTTCCACGGTGACTCAGAAGCCCGCAGAGTTTCGCCGCTCGGCGTGATTTAATGTTGTCAGGTTTGTTGTTTGCATTTGTGATCTGTTGTCTCGGAGTTTGGTTTAGCGGAAGCTTTAATTAATGCATGTGCATTATTTAGAGATTAACCTGAGCTGGATGGGATTTACGAGCCTTTTTTCTCGGGCGGCGCTCCCCCTCCTCGCCTCGTCTTCAGGAGTTGTTGTGTTAATTAATGATGTCTTCATCATCCTTTTATTTTGGGCTGCTTTCGAGCGAGATCCCATCTGGGATTATCGTATGTCGTGCCACAACCGACCAGATAAGCATTGGCAATGTTATTAATGCCAGATATGTCATACGTTTTAGAGAGGATATTCAAACCATTCAAATTCACTTTAAAACCTAAGAGGACCTGTGACAACTCATAGCAGAACATGAAAGAGAACCTCCAGACTAAAAATCTACAGTTTCACAGCATCAGAACTTTGTTTTTCTTACCAAAGCATCATTTTTAGCTGCATTTTTAGCTAAACTCCACCCATCAAAGAAAAAAAAGCCCATTCTTTTTCTCCCTGATGCTGTGCAGAGCATGATAGGATTTCCTATGTTGTTATACACGTTGCCTAGCAACTTCGAGAGGTGCTCAGGACACAGGACAGTTGGAACTGTGTCTCATGCTCCCTGTCACCTCCTTTCAACCAAAAAGATGGCTGCCATCATGAAATCAAACATTATTTTAAAACAGTGTGGGTAAGAGATTATATTACCTATTTATTTTATTTTAACATAACTAATGTAACTTAATGACAGTATGTTTGTTTAGGCTGGAGTTCCTCTTGAAATATTATCCAGGACACACATTTTTACATTCACTGTTCAGCTTATTCACTGTTCAGCATCAAAAACATTTCTTCAGAATCAAAATCCATTTTATTTGGCCAAATAAGTTTGCACTTACAAGGAATTTGTCTTGGAAGTTGCGTAAAGGACACAAACAATATAATATAAGGACACCCAGTGTAGATTCTACAAGCCAAGGACAGTGTATAAGTTAAAGTGATAGTAAACTGGGTGAGAAGTGTTCATTTTTTAGTTCTATGCTATAATGCTTTCAAGGCTTAGCAGCTCTAGCGTGGCTCTGCATTAAGCATGACTACCACCTGAGGGAAGAAGCTGTTCCCGTGCCTGGAAGTTTTTGTTGTGACTGACCGGTATCTTAAGGTGCTCATACATCAGGCGACTTTGGCGGCCAATCAACCAACCAATTTGATTATCAAATTGGTTGAAAATCTGTGCCGCCAAGTGCAGGTCCAAAATTGGTCACGTTAGTCGATCGTGCCTGGTGCAAAATGTTGGCCCGAAGTTAGTTGATCGGGTGTGCGTCGGTACGGCGGCCGATTTCGGAACGAGCGACGAAACACTGAAACCCCTGCCGTAATATATAAATGTGCCCCCCCGTGTGTGCATTTATACATTACCTGTCTTGTGTCAGCTTCCAAGCAGTGTTCGTAACCTCAGGGTGGCCTCCGTACACGCCACTGGCACATAACATGTAACGTTGGCGCAAAGCATCAGACGCTACGCGCCAGTGGCATGCCTGGAGGCTACGAACACTGCACAGAAGCTGACACAGGACAGGTTATGTATGAATGCACACATTGGGGGGGGTCACATTTATACATTAGGGGGACATCGGCACAGCGGGCCCACTCAGTCGATTCCCTTAAGATTTCATGCTGGAATCGGCCTGAAATATATAGGCAGCTTCGACAAAGAGACAAATTTATCTCTAATCAGATTCGATAAGAGATAAATTTGTCTCTTAGTCGAATTTGCCAATAATATTCTGATGTATCATGGGCACCTTAACTCCGGCCAGCCTCACTGATAGAGTTAAATGTAAGTATGTAAATTAGGGAGAGGTACAATGCGCATACACTGCCTTAATAATTTATAAACAAATATTACTTTAAAAAAAGCAATTTTTTTCATTACAGTGAACCTTAAGTCAGAAAAAAAAATGAGTTTTACTCACCTGGGGCTTCTACCAGCCCCCTGCAGCAGTCCTGTGCCCTCGCAGCCACTCACTAATCCTCTGGTCCCCCACTGCCAGCTAGTTTCGGTTTTGCCGACAGGCCCGTCAGGACTGGCCACGCGTAGCTTTTTCCGCATTCCCGACTGCAATTAGCGCTGTTGCGGGCCGCAACGCGTACAAAAATACGCGTTGCTGCATATCTATGCGTGCGTAATGCGGCAACGCGTATTTTTGTACACGTTGTGGTCCGCAATAGCGCTAATTACAGTCGGGAATGCGGAAAAAGCTATGCATGGCCAGTCCTGACAGGCCTGTCGGCAAAAACGAAACTAGCTGGCAGCGGGGGACCAGAGGATTAGTGAGTGGCTGCGAGGGCACAGGACTGCTGCAGGGGGCTGGTAGAAGCCCCAGGTGAGTAAAACTAATTTTTTTTTTCTGACTTAAGTGTCCCTTTAAGTTTTGCTCGATAAATTTCCTCCTTAAGTTAAATTTCCTTTTAATGGCGCAGGCTGCAGTTGAAATATCTTTCATTTTCTAAAGTTTCTACCCGGAATGGAGGCTTAATCTCGGAGAAAGTGGTTGCATGGCGTAAGTAATACGATGGCTTTTTAAAGGTGGATGTAAATCATGGACGGCGGTTATCGCCATCCATTTGTCGCGGGCCCGTCATAAAGGAGCGTTCCTCTCTTATTTAAAGTTGCATGCTTTGCTGCTCCGACATTGGAGTGAATCGGGTACATATCGTTCTTCTGGATTATTAGCCTTTAGATGTTTTTTTTTTTTTATTTTTACATTTTTATTTTTTCCGCAATCTTACCGGGTTGGCGAGGACGAGCTCCGCTGCGCCGTCATCACTTAAATTAACCTGAAAAATTTTGTTTATGCCTTGCTGCGGGATGCTCGTCATTAGCCATCAATTGATGAGCTTTTTTAGTTACCGCTTTAATTGCTTGAAAGTTATGTCTGCCTGGTTTCATTTGAATTAATAAATTGGGTAAAAAAAGCCTTTGAGGATTCGGTCTTAAAGTTCAAAAGGAGCAGGCCTTGCGCGTCTGGCATAATGATTCGCCTTAAAGGGGTCAGCGGCGCCTGGGAGAGGAGGGAAAATAAAACATGTCTGCCGTAATTGCTACATGTGTATTTATTAAATTTATATAGAGTTTAATTACGCCTAATGTAAAATTCGGCTGTCATTTGTGTAATTAATCCTCGTGGTTATTTTATGAAACATGACAGCCTCTAGCCTGCTGTTGCTTACTGGCAAGCTTATGTTAATGTGTAAAAAGTGAATGAATGTTGATTGCCTAGTTGTATTTGCTGTTGTTTGACAAGGTATCGGGGGGGGGGGGGGGGGGGTTTGTTACAGTGTGTAAACATACAGGGGTTGGACAAAATAATGGAAACACCTTGAAAATCAACAACATATATTTTAATATGGTGTAGGTCCACCTTTTGCAGCAATTACAGCCTCGATTCTCTGAGGTATTGATTCATACAAATTGTGAATTGTTTCCAAAGGAATTTTAGCCCATTCTTCAGTTAAAACACCCTCCAGAAATCGACTTCTAACTTGAATCTCCCAAAAAACGACTATAAATGCTCAATAATGTTGAGGTCTGGGGATTGGGGTGGCCAGATGAGATGCTCAACTTAATTAGAATGTTCCTTGTGCCATTCTTTAACAATTCTAGCTGTATGGATTGGAGCATTATCATCTTGAAAGATGGCATTCCCCTCTGGAAACAGTTCTTGAATGATAGGATGAACTTGGTCGCCCAAAATTCCTAAATAGTCTCGGCCGTTAATTCTTCCATGAAGGGAAATCATTGGCCCGGCGGATTTCCAAGAAATAGCATCCCAGATCATCACAGAACCCCCGCCATGTTTTACGGTTTGGAGAAGGCAGTCTGGATGAAATGCTTCTTTCGGCTGTCTCCAAATGTACACTCGGCCGGAAGTCGGAAATAAGGTAAACGATGATTCGTCAGAGAAAATCACATTTTTTCCACTGCTCGAGGGACCGATTCTGGTGGTTTCTACACCTCTCTAAACGCTTTGAAACATTTGTCTTTGAGAGCAGAGGTTTTCTAATTGCAGTTCTTCCGTGGAATCCAGATTTGTGCAGCTCCCGACAAACAGTTTTTGTGGAAACTGCATTCAGTAGGGGTTCATTCAGCTCTGCAGTGATTTTTAGGAGCCGTGGTCTTGCAAACTTTTCTAACAATTCGATTTAGAGTCCGATAGTCTCTCTCAGACAACTCCTACTTTCGGCCACAACTGTGCTTTGCTGAGGATGTTTTTCCTTCTCTTTCAAAGGCAGTCATTACTTTTGAGACAGTACTTCTTGAAATGCCAAGCATTCGGGCAGTTTCTGTCACAGTATACGAGCACCAACAATTTGCCCTCTTTGAAAGTCTGAGAGATCTGCCATTTTTATAAATTAGAACATAGGTAGAAAAAACAACGTTTTATAAAAATTAAAACCTTTTAATGGCTAACTCATAGAGTTAAATTATGCAAGCTTTCTGGGATCTAGTCCCCTTCTTCAGGTATATTTCCAGATGTTAGCTGAAGTAAAACACTGATGCAGGTAAATAGTAAACACGAAGATGGCAGTTGTGCTGGTTACTGTTTATCCATTAGGTGTCAGGTGATGAGCAGGCTGGAGCCAGTGAGTTTGTGCAACCATACATGACATCCAGCAGGTTTCTGAAGATCATGAATTATAACCAACTTTTGTTTAAATATCTATAAAAAAACAATTATTTTAATTAAACATATCAAATAACAAAAATAATAAACAAAAAAAATTTAACATGTCAAGTTTTGATTGCTTAACCTCTTGACGACCAGCTAACGCCGATTGGCGTAAACTGGTCGTCTGCGGGTTTCCATGGACTTTCCATGTCCGTTCACAGAGGGTGTCTCCGTGAACAGCCCGGAGAGCCACCGATCGCAGCTCGCAGGCAAAATGTAAACACGCGGGGAAGAAATCCCCGCTGTTTACATCATACGGCGCTGCTGCGCAGCAGCGCCGTAAGGCAGATCGGCGATCCCCGGCCTCTGATTGGCCGGGGATCGCCGTCCTATGATAGGCTGAAGCTTATCCTTCAATGCGCAGGATGGATATCCGTCCTGCGCAGCTCACGGGGGGAGGGAGAGGGACGGAGCGCAGAGAACGCTGCGGAGGGGGGCTTTGAAGAGCCCCCCCCCCCCCCCGCAAAGCGCAGCAAGCCGGCGGCGATCAGACCCCCCCAGCAGGACATCCCCCTAGTGGGGAAAAAAGGGGGTAAGTCTGATCGCCCTGGCTCTATCCTGATCTGTGCTGTGGGCTGGAGAGCCCACGCAGCACAAATCAGCCATAAATCCCCTGGTCGTCAAGTGGTTGAACCATGTTCAAAGATTATGATGCCAAAATGTTAGGTGTTTCCATTATTTTGTCCAACCCCTGTATATTACTCAAAGTGAGATAAAACTCTGACATAACATTCAATAAAAGTATGTTTTCCTACTTTTTATTACCCATACAGTTATCATATTTGCTTTTGTGAACAAGTAATATTGTCTGCGTACAAAGTACAAATTCCTAAAGTACAGTTTATCTGCTCTGAAAGCAGCCATTTCATTTTAATTGCATACCTGCTGTATTTATATATTAAAATCTCTCTAGTGATCACTTCTCAGCTCTTTCTGCTTCTCAACTCAGTACAACTCAATTCAGGCAGTTTGTTAATGTTTACCTAATGTATCTGACAAAGAAATGCAAACAAAAGATAATGTTATCACCTCTTCGGGTGCAGCCAGAAGCTGCCCACTGAAGCAAGGAGCTTTCCACTGAAGCAAGGAGCTTTTCACTGAAGCAGGAAGTGCTGTGTTTAACTGTTTGAATGTTGTTCTGCTACAATTTTTTTTAGAGGTAGTAGATTTTATGCTATAAATAATCTTTTAGAGCAAAAGAGGAAATGCGGCGTTTGATACCACTTTAAATACACAGTTTGAGCCTCACCATCCAAGATTAATCATTGTTGGCAAAGGCAAGTTTGGGGATGTGCCATTAACCCCCTTGGCGGTATGAAAAATCCCGCCAGGGGGCAGCGCAGCAATGTTTTTTTTTTTTTTTTTTTTTTTAAATCATGTAGCGAGCCCAGGGCTCGCTACATGATAGCCGCTGCTGAGCGGCATCCCCCCGCCCGCTTCGATCGCCTTCGGCGATCTCCGATCAGGAAATCCCGTTCATAGAACGGGATTTCCTGGAGGGCTTCCCCCGTCGCCATGGCGACGGGGCGGGATGACGTCACCGACGTCACTGATGTCGGGACGTCATTGGGAGTCCCGGGCCACCCCTCGGCGCTGCCTGGCACTGATTGGCCAGGCAGCGCTGGGGTCTGAAGGGGGGGGGGCGCGCGCCGCAGCAGATAGCGGCGATCGGGCGGGGGCCGGCGGCGATCAGAGTGCTGGCGCAGCTAGCAAAGTGCTAGCTGCGTCCAGCAAAAAAAAAAATATGAAAATCGGCCCAGCAGGGCCTGAGCGGCACCCTCCGGCGGCTTACCCCGTGTCCAGCACGGGGTTACCGCTAAGGAGGTTAATAGCAGTTTTTATATTCAATGCAGATTTTCTAGATAAATCCCCTTCATCCGTACGTATGCACAGGATGTTGTCCAACTTTGCGTACAAATGCTCAGAGTTTGCCAAGCAGATTTATGCATGTGCAGCACTCAAAATGTTGTGCCAATTCGGTTCAACCTTGCCTCTAAAGGGCAACCTTGCCCTGCAACTTGTACTAAAAACTCTGTCAGCTTACTGTACAAAGGTGTTTCCTGACTTGACTTAGCACTCTGAGGGGTTGTCCGATACCTTTCTACCAACCCGGTTTGTCTGACCTTGCCTGTTCTTCTCCTGTTGTTGACCTCTGCTTTTCCTTTTTATTATCTGTCTTCTGCCTGCCCTGACTTCTGTCCTTTTTACTGCGTCTGACTGTCCTCTGCTTGTATGAGTCTTGGCTTGTGACCCCGCCTTTGAAAGTGCTCTGCTTGTCCTGACTTTGGCTTGCCTTTCACAATGTCAATTCTCTGCTCCCCGGGATACTCCTGGCCTGAGACCTTTGGATTGCAGTATCTTCTGTTTTCTCTATTGCTGATTGGTGATCCCTGGTGGCCCATCATCCCTTGGGAGGCATTCTGGGGAAAACTCATGTTTAGAGTTGTTGTCCAAATTCAGGTCAACCTAAAATTTGTCCGGAATGTCGCAAACTGAATTCAGATTGTTCCTGTCCAAAAAATGGCACTGTGCAAATTCAGCTTTTTTGCCACTTTTCCCATGATGCTCAGTGGCCCAGGCAAGCTCCCACACAATGCCCCATAAAGCCTAGAACTCTTCCATTACAGAGGGTATCCTCTCCTCCATTTTGCTGGTGGCAGGCGGTAGATCTTGTTATCCTGCTTTATTATTTGACATTTTAGGTCAGTGTTCATCATCATCATCATCATCGCAGCTGATATAACAGTTGTGCAACTTTTTTTTACATCCATTCTAGTGCAAAAGTTGTTTGCAGAGTGTGACACACAAGTCTTGCAAGAGGCTACCATGTGTTGCAGCTAACTGTGCAAGTTGAAGGATAGTTCACACTAGGCTTTTTTTTTCGGCAGGGTATGCACCCGCTCTGCATACCCTGCCGAGCCTGCCAGGCCAGGTAAGAGGCACACTTCCCCAGCAGCAGGAACAATTCAGCCCTGCAGCCAAATCAAGTTTTCCTTTATTTGGCTGCTAAAGGGTTTATGGGCAGTTTGTGTTTTTTTTTTACAGCGTGTTAAAGAGTAACTGGCATAAAATCAAAAAATCAATTCTCTCTTTTTATATGGTAAAAAAATAAGGGTGCTAACCAGGCAATCCAAAAGTTAAAAATCACTCTTACTTTTCTTCTCAAGAGAATTTTATTTACCAGGTCCATTGGCTCTTATTTGGTACATCTGCCGCAAAAGAGAAGTTGCAGTGCATGCTGCTTTTTTTTTTTCCTTCTTCTTTACCTCTTCTTTTCCCATCAGACATAACTAATGCAGCCTGATTGGCTGAAGTTTCTTTCACTCACCTTTTCCCCTCCCACACCTCTGTTCCTATCTGACTGGGGCGGTGCTGTGGATTGAATGTTTTGTTGTCTCTGCTCAGTAGCAGCCTATTAAATGTTCCTGAATGAAAATACATGAACTATTGACCTTTTTTTTAAAAAAAAAATCTCCTTTGGCTCTCAGAAGTTGTATTCTGCCAGGAAAACTTTTATGGCTGTAATTTGCTGATCAGTGAGATCTACTGTATTCCCAACAAGGTAGCGACAAGACAGAAGCTGTCACTTCCATGCCTAAAAATTAACACTTTCAGGCAGCAAGATAAACCAAGTAAAACAGCCTGGTTATTAATGTTTTGCACAGTGCAAACACATATTTATCTCATCATGTCACATGTCGCCTCAAGTACACTTTAAACTATGCCTGCTTTCCTGGCTGTCGTGCTGATGCGGTGTCTCCAAAGATGGGTAAACACATGTAACCACTGTCGCCTGGCAGGGATACAGTTTAAGATGATATAAAAGTGGTAATAAGAATTTAATTAGTGGATATAGAAAAAAATATGCATTTTTACTCCACTTAATAGGCCCCAATGTTTAACCGCTTCACACCTGAGGGGTTTTACCTCTTCAACATCTGAGCAATTTTTTGTCCTTTTAGCTCCCCTTACATTCATTCGCCTATAACTTACTTTCATTACTTATCACAATGAAATGAACTATATCTTGTTTTTTTCGCCACCAATTAGGCTTTCTTTAGGTGGGACATTATGCCAAGAATTATTTTATTCTAAATGTGTTTTACTAGGAAAATAAGAAAAAATGTGGGGGAAAAAAAAACATTATTTTTCAGTTTTCGCCCATTATAGTTTTTAAATTATGCATGCTACTGTAATTAAAATCTATGTAAGTTATTTGCCCATTTATCCTGGTTATTACACCGTTTAAATTATGTCCCTATCACAATGTTTGGCGCCAATATTTTATTTGCAAATAAAGGTGCATTTTTTTCAGGTTTGCGTCCATCCCGAATTACAAGCCCATAATTTATAAAGTAACAGTGTTATACCCTCTTGATATAAATATTTAAAGATTTCAGTCCCTAAGGTAACAATTTTTTTTTTTAATTGTAATTTTTTTTATTTTTTTATTACAAAAAAAAAAAAAAATTGGTAACAATTGGGGAGTGTGGGAGTTAATGAGTTAAGTTATATTGTAAAATAATGTATTTATATAGGAAAAATGTTTTTGGGTGTAGTTTTACTATTTGGCCAAAAGATGGCCACAGTAGATTTTTGTGAATGCGTCCTGCAAGCGTAGGAAGTACGCTTACAGGACGTTCAGGGAGGCTGGGAAACTTTTTTTTTTTTTCACAATGATCGTGCTGCTTCTCATAGAAGCAGCCGGTCATTGCTGGGGGTCAGAGATCAACGGACGGGAATGGTTTTTCCCGTTCATTAATCTCCGGCAAGCGGCCGGCGGCATGCACGAGCGTAGGAGCGCGCGCATGTGCGGGCGGGAGCGCGGACAGCGTCGGTAGCGTCGGAGGGTGTGTATATCTACGCTCCGGGCGGGGAACTGAAGTTCAAAAGAGCGTAGATATACTGTACCCGGGCGGCTGGTTAATGTCCTCCCTATCATAGCCAATTTCAGAAGAAGCCACAATATTTTTTGTTTGTTGTGGAAGGATTCACATACAAACATGGAGAGGACATTTAAGGTCCATGCATGTAACGCAGGGGTGGACTGGATCACTTTGGCTTGGGGAGGGGGGTGGGAACCACGCACCCATGTTCCCCCTGGAGGAGTGTGATGGAGAAGGAGGAGTGCCAAAAAAATGGGTAGGATCAGATTTAGCATGACAATGTTTTGGTGCCCCAGCTTTGCAGTTCTCACCAGTGTGTTTCCTGCTGTTCAGTGCCCAGTTGGGTCTGTACTTCCCCCTGAATGTGTTACAGCTTTCTAGTTTACAACATAGTATGTCCTTAGCTTTATAGAACTTGCTAACCACTGATGGAGGGAGGGAATCATCTCTTAGGGCTTATTCACACTACAAGAGCTTTTCTAAGTGCTTTGTGATTTTAAAATGGATCCGAGATAAACTTTTACTTATTGCATAATTGTATTCCTTTCATATAGTTTATAGGGCATTCCTCAAGCCAAATACTTTTTTTTTGTTTTAATACTCTAATTCCTTATAAACTAAACAAGCCTCGTCCACAGCTCAAAGTGCCTTGGCACTTCATGTAGCAAAGGCTTATGTGAGCTCAGTCTGGGCAGGAGAAGGAGGAGGTTACTAGCCAGAGATTTCAGAGGTAGAGGGGAGGATGGAGCAGGAGAGGGAAGTGAGCTGAGGGCTGGAGATGCAGTGGCAGCTTGCCTGTGTGTAATGTGACACACAGAACATGGCCGCTCTCATTGTATCACAGGAATAAATAATCATAAACTGTTGAAGCTGTTTGCAGCTAGATTTGCTGTGTAAACTATCTAAACTTTAGATAGGATGTATAGACAAGTTACTTGTCATAGTTAGTTTTTCATCTCAGATCCACTTTAAAAGCTCTTGCTAATGTTATCCTATTTCTCTGTTCTCACTGGAGCGGTGTGATTTTGTAAAAATCCCCCATAGCATTGCATTAGCAAGAGCTTTTAAAATCTGTAGCATTTCAAAAGCTCTTGTAGTGTGAATCAGCCCTTACAAAGACTGTGGCCACTTCTGATTGCTGACAGACACTGCCAGCTATCTGTGACTGCTGGCCGATATTGGAAGCCACCTATGATTGTTGACCGATATTGGAGGATACCTATGACTGCTGGCTGATATTAGGAGCCACCTATTACAGCTATAAGAGGCTGAGCTGTAAGGTGGGAGGTAACCCTGCAAGTGGCGTAATACGGAGAAACTCCAATGATAACAAACTAGCTGCATTGTCATTCACCTGGGAATCATTCCTGTGTTCCTTCTCTAACATGCAGTTCCTGAGAATAATACCACCCCAGCTCCACCTACCCCAAACCACTGGCCAATCACTAAGAGTGAGACGAGACTGGGAAGACTGTGTTCTCGGGAGTTGCTGCTTTGCAGGAAGGAAGCCACGCAAGAGCAATATTGGGAATTGTGGTGATATATTGGGGTGCTGATGATGTTAAAGGACTTACGAGGCGAAAATGCTAAAAAAAAGTAAATTACCTGCCTCATCTTTTATGGCACGGAGGACGCCGTCCGCGCCCTCCGTGCCGATCCGCCGGGTCCCCCCGCTCATTAGCCCCCCGGGCCGGCTGCCGACCCCACGGCCCGGGTCGGGCTCTCCTGCCACCCGCAATATGGCCGCTTCCTTTGGCCGCGGCTGCGCAGTCCGCCTGGCCGCGAGTGCGGCTGCGCAGCTCTAGGGCCAGCCCCCCCTGATCCACGCTACGTAGCTACGTAGCTAGAGCTGCGCAGCCGCACTCGCGGCCAGGCGGACTGCGCAGCCGCGGCCAAAGGAAGCGGCCATATTGCGGGTGGCAGGAGAGCCCGACCCGGGCCGTGGGGTCGGCAGCCGGCCCGGGGGGCTAATGAGCGGGGGGACCCGGCGGATCGGCACGGAGGGCGCAGACGGCGTCCTCCGTGCCATAAAAGATGAGGCAGGTAATTTACTTTTTTTAGCATTTTCGCCTCGTAAGTCCTTTAAGGATAATACAGGAACATATTCTATCATTTTTCTATCTGCTGTGTATTATGTCAAAGGTGTAGATATGCCAGGCTGGCTTCATGGAGTCCCTGTATGTACATGTACATGTAAATTAACTCTACCATTGTCTGCTAGAAAGAAGCTGTTACCTGGAATTACTAGCTTGGGGCAAGGTACTGGCTCATTAGGCCACTAGCAGTCACCTTTGATCTGCTGTCTCAGGTGGGATAAGCTGGGAAACTACGGTTGCATCTGAAGGTGACCAATGGTGAATAGGAGCAGGAACTGCTAATTGGCTAACTAGCTTCTGGCCAAGAAATGGCTTATTATGCCAAGAGCAGTCAAGTCCCCACCTTTAATCTGCTGTGAAATACACGTTTACATGTGGAAGTTAGATCTCTGGGAATTAAATTATGTCTGAAAAGTTAATTAAAACCAGTTCCTCCCGTTCCCAAGGAAGTTGTAGCCTCCAGGCCTAAAAAATTATCTTCTCTTGAGGGTAGCACATTGCCAGAGCTGATCCCGATCAAAATCGGTAAATCCGTGTCCCTCCACGGTTGGACATTTGCGTTGGTAAAAGTTCACTTTACGTTTATTTTCCTTTTATTTTTTGCAAACTTATCTTGTGTGTATCATTGTAATTTTTACTTTGTTTTTGTAAATCTTTTGTATATATTATTTTCTGCATTGTTCCACTTTTTTCTGGGAATATTAAATAGTTATTTAATTAGTTTTACTTCTGTTGTACTAAGCTAACACTCATAGCCTAGAAGAGACTGACGTGTAACTGTGTATAAGTCCATGCCTGATTGTATGATTGAGCAACACTACCGTATAAGATTGTAATTGCATTGTGTGTTTGGGCACTGTTGTGCTCGACAGCAGAGTGGCTAACAGTATCGTTCGGAACGACTGTTAGTGGTTTTGCTGCAAGTGTAACTTGCATTACAAGTCAGTGCCTTATTGTGCCGTGTTACTGTACAACTATACTGTGTGTGTGTGTGCGTGGCATTCCCGTATTCGGCCTAAAGCGCAAAGCTGACCCGAATACGAAAACGCGGATTTTATTTTATAGTTTAAAATACAGATTGTTGTTTGTAAAACTGCAAATATAAGAGAATGATGTGATGTTATAAAAACAAAGCTATATAACTGAAAATTAAAATATGAGACTCTTTTCTTTTCTAGTAATGTTCTATTCATTATCCGTACTACACATGCAATTCATTATATCATGAGTTTTTTGTTTTTGCTTCAGGGTCACTGCAACCCCCTCCTTGTAGTATTTAGTATGACTGTAAGCAGAAAAGAGTGCATTTTCCTCACTGTAGATGTTTTCTGAATGAATGTGATCTAGCATTAGTCAGAACGTTGTCTAAAGACAGAGTCTAAATACTCTTCAGGGGGTTTTCTTATGGCAACAAGATCATAATCTGTACTGGTAATATCAGACTTGGAGAAGGATTTAGGAATACTGGTTGATAACAAGTTAAAGGGAACCTGTAGTGAGTAAAATTATTTAAAATAAACACATGACGTAGCTGCAAATGAATATTACATACTAACCTCACCGTCCGTTCCTCTCAGAGGCTCACCATTTTCTTCTTACAGTGATCCCTTCCAGTTCTGACAAGATTTTGTCAGAACTGATATATACCAGTTGCTGTCAGTTATATATTGGCAGCTGTCAATTACAACTGACGGTGCAAGGTAATGTCCATGTTTCACTATGGCTCAAGTTGGTGATATTACAGTTTAACAGTGTGCTGACAAGGAAGCTGTTATGGTGTAATGGCCATTTTTAAAATGGAGGACTGAGAATACCATTGAGCAAAGTGGACAAATGGGACGCAACAGAGGATAAACAGATTGAGGAGTAGACTACACAGGAGGTAAGTATGACCCGTGTATGGTTATTTTGACTTTTTGTTTTCAGTTCAGGTTCTCTTTAAGTAATCTTATACAATGCCAAGTGGTGGTAGCTGAAGAAAATACTATTATGGGATGCATAAAATGGGAAATATCTCAAGATGCTAGTTTACTACTCCTTCTGTATAAATCACTTGTGAGGCCACATCTGGATTACGGGATACAGTTTTGGGCGCCAAACTATAGAAAGGACATTGACCTTCTAGAACGGGTACAAAGTCAGGCAACTAAATTAATCAAAGGATTTTACTTGCCAAGAAAGGTTGGACAAACTGGGCTTATTTAGCTCGGGAAAAACGGCGAGTGAGAGGTGATCTGATTAACACATATAAATACATCAGAGAGCAATACAAACGCTTGGCAGATGAGCCTTTTGTCCCTAGGGTTATACAACGGACAAGGGGACATGATCTGCTTACGGAGGAAAATGAGTTTTTCCTATTTAGAAAGGGGTCCTTCACAGTGAGAGTGGTTAAAATGGGGAACATCGTAACTCAGGAAGTAGCAAACTCTGTATCTTTATTTAAAGAGGGCTCGGAGGCTTTCCTTACATTGAAGGGGGTCCACAGAATTGCTAGGTAATTCCTGGGAGAGTTGATCCAGGGATTTTTCTGACTGCCATCTGGATTCGGGAAGGAATGTCTCCCTTTTATGGCTTATTGGCTCAGGCCTTGTAAGGGTTTTGCCTTCCCCTGGATCAACTGGGATATGTGCGGGTTCAGGATGGGTTTTTTTTCTCCTTTTTATTTATCTGGTTGAACTTAATGGGCAGATGTCTTTTTTTCAACCAAACTAACTATGTAACTATAGGAGCATAAAGAAAAAACTAATTAAAAGTATTCCTATTTAATGCCTAATTTTCCTGAAATTCTTCTTTGAGCAACATGTGGCAGCTGGCATTAAAGGGAGAGGATTCAGCCGCATGTAATGCTCTGTCTGAGCATGAGTTGGCTGTGATTCGATCAGCTTTCTCGGTGTTTAGAACACGGATCAGCCAGCGTGGCCATTGTCGCTCTGCAGTTCTCGTGCTGAGTTGTAATGAAGGGATCGTGCTGGGCTGATGTAGAATCATTCCAGGCCTCAGCAGGGAAAAGCGCTGGCCGGGAGCGCCAGGTGGTGACCAGCTGGGGCGCACAACATGGGAGCGACTAGACGGTGAATATTGCAATTCAGCATCTATATTATAGCCAAACCATGGACGGAAATGGTAAAAAGATCATAATCTGTCCTGTAATGTAGTCAAGAAAAAAAGCTTAAGATGTATCTCAAATACATTATTATTATTATTGATTTACATAGCGCCAGCAACTTCCGTGGCACTGCAGCATCTTCCGTGGCCTAAGGACCTGCTTTTAGGTCAGTCTCTTGTAATCCTTTATACCACACCTTCCTGGTTCAATCAGCAAGCAGCTTATCTGCTATCCTATCAGGCTGATTTATAATAATCCAGAAAGCTAAAGTTTTTTTAGCCAATCGGAGCCAACGCTTTCTGAGCACATTAAGCTGGAAGCTGGCTAGATTGTGCCTGAAATGTCTTAGCTAGTGAAACATGTCACTAGGAGTTTTTCACCATCACTCAAAAACACCCCAATCCTTGAGGGCCATATCCATGCCAGAGTTTAGGATGGAATGAGAAATGGAGAACTGTGTTTTTCTTGATTAATCATGACTTTCCTCATTCGGTCCCATCAATTCATTTGTGTGAGGACCTCGGCCCTTGAGGACTGGAGTTTGACATCCTTGCTCTAAAAGCACCATAGTTTTATGTGTATAAGTATTACACTACACTTCCTACAGTATCAGTCACTGCAAATCCTCCTTTGGCCTTATTTCCAGGTAGGAAGCTCAACTTTGTCCTATAAACGGAATCCTACCACCCCATCCACACCCATGCAGTAAAGCATTTTCCGTCCATCTTCCTCTTTTCTCTCTCGTAGAAGTTGGGTTAAAAGCATCATCACCGGATAGGTGTAAATAGGTGGGGTAGGGTTTGGTTTCAAGGACAAAACTGGACTTCCTGCCTTGGGTCAGGCGAGGGTTTTCAACTGTGGATTACACAAGAAGGGTAATATCTATACTCCTAAAACTACATCGATTTAACAGTGGTAGTAACAACCTTCTTTTGACTTTTTTTTTGCTAGCTAGGTTCCAGCACACTTTAACCAGTAGGCTAAACATGATTGGGAAGCAGTTGAGTAAAATGAGCTAGAAAGATCTTGAAGATGTTGACAAGGGTCAAGAAAATCACATAACTGGGTGGACCAGCTTCTATCCTCCCCATGCAACAATTAATTTTACTTATAAGACTGATGTAATGAGGACTCTCTTAGATCATTCGCTTTTATCTTCATCTTGTTTTCCATCTCTGGGCTCAGTATTTATATATCTTTACGAATGCTGCGTACTTACGTTTTCTCTCCGTTTCGGCATCCTTTCTCCCCTCCAATCGTTTGTGACTCACTCAAGTGAATTTTTACCGTTGTGTTAGTGAATCCTTGTGTCAGAAGCATTCATCTTACAACAATGAAAACTTTGCATTTTGCAAGGGCAGATTTATAACCATACCATCTATCTTTAGACCAGTACGTCTGTTTGGTAAGACTAACCATGTTTCTTTTTTATGGCAATAAAAAAAAAAAACGGAAAAAAACCTTGTTTCTTTGATGGCCCAAAAGGATCCGGGGCTTCTTCCTCCAGCCGCCTTCAGGCTAATTGGTCCTCACTGTCCTCCAACTACTACTGTGCAGAATGCTCCCAGCCGCCGCAGCAGCATGATGGGGCGTGCTCGGCCGGGCTGCACATGCACACTACGCCCCAACTGGACAGATTACTCTCCCTGAACAGAGGATCCAGGAGGCAGAGGAGGACGGTGAGGGACCGATTAGCTTGAATGGAGCTGGAGGAAGCCCCTGGTATGTATACATTTTTCCTTTTTCTCAGGTACATTTTAAGGTTTATTTTTGTGTAAAATTCAGTCACGATAGTTAGAACTACCCTGAATCTTCTTGATCCAAATTTATATATTGGCTACCGATTAACCAGAGGATCCAGTTCAAACTCTTAACCCTAACCTACAGAGCTCTCCACAATCTCTCTCTTGTACAGCTCCTCGCTAGTTTCCAGATACCAACCAAACTGCAATCTCAGATCTGCACGTGACCTTCTTTTGTCCTCCTCTAGAATTACTTCATCACATTCACGTATACAAGACTTCACATGTGCTTCACCCCTCCTCTGAAATGCCCTTTCACAGCACATCCATCACTCTCCAACCTTTGGGATTTTTAAACACTCCCACAAAACTCACTTGCCTTTATTATTATGATCCCCATGTTTGTTTCTTACTTTGTACAGCACTACGGAATATGTTGGTCCTTTATTAATCAATAATAATAATAAATTAATAATAATAGTGGGGTAGCTTGAAGCAGATGAAAGGACTGGCACATTGAAAAAAAAAAGTCTGGGGATGCAACCTTTTATGTAATGTATGCTCAGATTTCAGGCTGTGTAAATATTTAGAACTTAATGTTGCTTTCTCCTTATTCTCATGAGAGAAATAGCAAAAGAGATGCTTTCGCCACAGACTTAGGGGAAAGAGGCAGAAATATTGTCACTGTTGATAATAGATACATTTTCCTGAGAAAACGGATTATGCGTCTCACATCTCTACTGACTTATTCTATGGCACAGACTGGATATTTGAGGATGAGCAGTGCAGACAGATCCATTAATCTTGTAATTTCCACCTTATAGCCACCCTGATTTGTCCCATTTTTCCTGTTAATATATTTTTATGACATAATCAGCTTAACAAATAAATTGATGTACACGGCAAGGCGCTCCAATGGCCAATGTGTTCTGCCTGGCTGCAGTTTGTGTTATTGAATTTTGTTGGTTGTAGTCAGAAATACATTTTAATACTTAAAGGATAATTCCGATGAGGATTGAAAACTCTGCGTGGCATGAAATTTAGTGTTCTGGTTAACATAGAGCCATCCTGCTTATTAACTGCAGGAAGATCTCCCATCGTTAAGAGCCTGATGCCATTACCGAGCGCACTGACAAAAGTGGAATGGGATTTACTGTATTCAGCTCTCTGCAGTTTGGGGGGGATTTTTCTGATGAGAAGAGTGGTGATGTAACACTCATTGTTCAATGCCAATGAGACAAGTCCCTGCACTGTTACCCGGATGGCAATTTACTTGGTAAACACACAATTGGAGAAACTCACTCCCAAACAGTTCTCTGCTGTTCTCGGCAATTTACTTGGTGTCCATTTTAGATCAGGAATATCAAACTTAAATACACAGTGCTTTTTGGAAGAATATGAGTGGGCACACCATCTGCTTCAAGGTTGGGTGCTTGGTGTTGTGGCTTAGGCTTGCCACTAGCTAAAGTCAATTATCAAGTACACCAGCACTCAGAGCATTTGTACTCTTTACCGCCATAGGCCACTGTCACCAGCCGTCCCCCTTCAGTATAGGTAGCGAGATGACCCTCCCCCATTCCTTCCAGTATAGGTAGCCTGATGACCCCTCCCCCTTTCTCTCCAGTATAGGTAGCCAGATGACTCCCTTAATATCTCCTTTTCCCACTCCCCCCCCCCCCCTTTTAGTATAGGTAGCCAGCTGACCTTCAAATCGCAGCAGCAATCAGTGTCACTCATTTCTCCGCTCGTCTCCAGTGCAGAAGCTTCCTCTTCCTTTCCATCTCCAATGCTGTCCAAGTCCAGAGCCGCCAGCTACAATGCAAATGTGCACAGAGAGCAAGGTGGCCGCTGCACAGGCGGCTAGCATCAGAGTACAATGGTCAGGCGCTCGCCTGATCTCCCTTCATTGCAACATTGGCAAGCTTGCAAATGCTGCACCAGTTTAGCCTGCTGCTTTGGTGCCCTTGCTCCTGTGGTGCCCTGGGCCATGGCCTAGATGGCCTTGGCCTTAATCCGGCCCTGCCAGCACTCCGTCTTCATAAAGTATTCACGCTCTTTTATTGAGCCATATTATCCACAAAGCAGCCGACAATTGTTTCGGGGGCCTCGCACGGTCCCCCTTTATCAAGGCGTGTGGTTACACTTAACTCATATATACTCACTTAATCCTATAAACATCCCACCCCTCACTGTGATCATTTGAATATGGTTTCAATTAACCGAATACTGAGAAGGAGCATGATATGGAAAGGAGGTGACAGGTGAGTTCATAAGAGTACAGTAGCGCAGTGCGCAGGAGTACAGTAAGGAAGTATTAGGCTGCCTTGATGAGGAGCTTGAGCTTATAATGTGTACATGTTTATGTTGTAAACCTTGGAGATGACATCATATGTTGATCACAGTGAGGGGTGGGGTGTTTATTGGATTAAGTGAGTATATATGAGTCTGTAACTGTGTTTGAGTGTAACCACACGCCTTGATAAAGGGGGACCCTGCGAGGCCCCCGAAACAATTGTCGGCTACTTTGTGGATAATATGGCTCAACAAAAGAGCATGAATACTTTATGAAGACGGAGTGCTGGTGTACTTGATAATGAAATATACAGTGGGCAAAAATCGGACACTCGGACCACGTTGCAGGACAACCTCAATGTCTAGTGGCCACCTCCCTCCCCTATACAGTTCCCTGGTGTCTAATGGCCCCCCCTCTCCCCTATACAGTTCCCTGGTGTCTAATGGCCCCCTCCTTCCCCTATACAGTTCCCTGGTGTCTCTTGATCCTCCCTTATACAGTCCCCTGCTGTCTAATGCCTCATCCCTCCCCAATACAGTTCCCTGGTGTCTATTGGTTTTCATTCCCTACCCTATACAGTTCTCGGATGTTTAGTGGTCCTCCCTCCCTTATACAGTTTACTGGTGTCTAGAAGAGAAGCTCTTTTGCATAGATAAGTGCTGACATTTTTTAACTTTTCCTGTACTGGAAACAATATGAGACTCATATCTGTGCTACTTACGTTCTATTTCTTAGCTGTATTACACATGCAAATCATTCTCACAAGTTTATTTTCACTTCAGATTCCCTTTAATTCCCAGTCTGCAATAACACTTTGGGGAATTATCTTATAAGTAGTGGTAGTACCGTGATTTTGTTACATGCTGCATTGCTTTTATTTATTTTATTTTTTTTGCTTCGGTTTTACTCTATTAGAAATTCTGCCCTGATTCATGTCACTTTTGGCTGACCTGGTCCCAGCGGCATCCCGCTATTATTTTATTCCTATGTTTTAGCGAGCACTGTGTAATTCAGCTTATCAGTAATTAGCTGCTCATTAGCACTCTGGGTAATTTAGTAAGGTGTCAGCGGGTGGGACTGACTGCTGCGCAGAACGCCCGTAAAGGCACAGCGGGGCCCGACCGCCTACCGATTCCTAATCAATCAAAAACCTTATCTGGCATTTCCGAAGATTAAGTCGTGTCAAATACAGATTTGTGAGGGTCGTGCCCATTTAAGGGGACCCAGCAGAGCTCCCATTCAAATGAGCGATTATGAAAAGTGCGATAAATGTGCTGAGCGTGTGTCGGCATAAAAAATATATCATGCGAAACAGAAGTTTTTAATTAGGCACCAATATTTTGTTGTTTACATTAATTAGTCCTAACGTGGCCCGCAAAAAACTAAACAGAGAAGTTCACTATAAGGCCTAGTTCACACTAAAAATCACTAAGCATAATCGCCTTTTTGTAGCGATTTGAAATAGCGATTCCTCGCTTGTGATTTTGTATTTATTCCTAGCGATTTTGGAGCATTTGGTTGTAGTAACAATAACACTTTGATCTGGAGGTGGACCGCTTTGGGCAAAAAACACTTTGAAAAATTGATGTTCAGCGATTGTTAGGCTCCTTGAACACTGTATGCGATTCCGATTCCGCTTTTTAATCGGTTTTTACATCCGATTCCGATTTTTAATCTTTACTGCATGCTGCATTTTTTGATCCGTTTTTCTATTGAATGTATTCACGGAAAATCGGATTTGAAAATCGGAAACGGAATCGCAAAACGGATTTGCAGTGTGCAAGGAGCCTTAAAGCGATTTTACAGTTTCCCTACACTTTATATTGAGGCGTAATCGCCTCCAAAATGCTGCAAGACCCGCGGTTGTGGGAAAAAATCACATTGCTCTGGTGCAAACCAGCCCATAGCAAGACATTAGCCAAGCGCTTTTTAAAACTCTAGCGCTTTTGAAAGCATTTAGAATCGCTCTTGGTGTGGGTTAGGGATGTTCGGAAATGTCAATTTCTGATCCAGATAGATTTCTGCCTTCTAAGGAGTGTTTTTCAAATTTACGTGGAATTCTGTGGCAATCAGGATTACAGATTTCTGCAGATTGTTTTTTTTTTTTTCATTGTTATTTTTATCAACAAAGTTAGTTCATTGTATATATATAAAAAAAAAACAGAGAGAGGAAAAAAACATGGGGGCGGAACACACTATTTTTTGCGAACGTGCGCTATTATGCAGAATCCTCAAATCTCTCCACTGGCTTCCTATCCAGTCCAGAATCAGATTCCAAATACCGTGTCTGGCCTACAAATCTGTCCACAAAACCTGCCCAACCTACATTTCCAATTTTACCCGGAGATACACACCTAGCCGCTCACTCCACTCCTCCAATGAACTTCGCCTGACCGCCCCCCCCCCCACCCCCGCATCACCCAGTCCCATGCACGCCTCCAGGACTTCTCAAGAGCTGCTCCAACACAATGGAACTCCCCACCTCCCCCCATTAGGGAAGGGGCTCCTTCAACATCTTCAAGAAGGCCCTCAAAACTTACCTTTTTACTCTGGTCTACCCCTACCTCTCCCTCACTAGTGCTCTAAATCCGCAGCTGAACTCTGGTCCCCTTCCTTTTGTGTCCCCACCTCTCCCTCTAGATTGTAAGCCTTTGGGCAGGGTCCTCCTCCTTATGTCTCCTACCTGTTCACGCACCTCCATTACCGTACACCCATCCTATGGATCTGAGTGAGCCTAACTTGCCTAATCTCCATGCTCCCCTCCAGTGACTGTCTAAGCATTACCTTGTACTCATACTGTGCTGCGTGATCTGGTTTGCATGTATTCCTGTATTGTCTTATTGCTGTATGTCACCACTAAATATTGTCTGTAACCCTAACTAATGTCCAGCGCTACGTAATATGTTGGCGCTTTATAAATACAATAAATAAATATCCAATCGGCAACCGCAGTAAACTTCTGCATTTTCTGATTGGCCTAATACTTCAGAGTTTTCAGATGGGCCTAGATATTCTGCGGTAATTCATTTTCCATGGTACAATACTGATTCTCTGATTGGTTCAATGCTTCCCAGTCGTGTGATTGGCCTAAAACTTTGTAGTCTTGGTGCACTACTTCCTGTTTTCTGTAGTTTTGTCCTCTTTTGTGAAAGGATATGCCTATATCTGCCCTCTGCACACACTGAACTGATAACAAAGCTCTTTTCTCTGAAATACTGCTAGTAACAAGTTGGTATCACTGTGCAGAGAATGAGTAAAAAGGTTTTAGCAAGCTGCTGTGCATAGTGCTGACATCCTAGGAAAAATTGCAGCCCTCGTGGACAAAAGTCGGGCAGCAACAATCATTTGTGATAGGCCGCCAGATTGTGCTCATAGTAATAATACGGATGTCTTAAAGGACCCCTGAAGTGAGAGGGATATGGAGGCTGCCATATTTATTTCCTTTTAAACAATACCAGTTGCCTGGCTATCCTGCTGATCCTCTGCCTCGAATGCCTTTAACCATAGACCCTGAACAAGCATATGCAGATCAGGTGTTTCTGACATTATTGTCAGATTGGCATGCATGCTTAGCTGCATGCTTGTTTCTGGTGTGACTACTGCCACTACTGCAGCTAAATGAAAAGGCTGCCAGAGAACTGGTATTGTTTAAAAGGAAATAAATATGGCAGCCTCAGTATACCTCTCACTTCACTGCTAGCTTTTGGTAAAGAAAAACTTTACTAAAAGCTATTAGTAGGGAGGAAAAAAAAATCAAGACCTTGCAAAGTGAGATGTCAATAAATAGAATAGAAGATAGATCAAGATATGATTGATATTCACCATGCGCTCGTGAGCCTCATCATCTTTACTGCTGGCAGACAAGAAAAAAAAAAACAGCACAACCTGCCCTTATCTATATACACAACCACTAACAACGTGATAGGCTAAAAGGTTGTGTATATAAGCAGTTAAAACACAGTTATCTAGAAGTCTCAAGTAACCGGCATGCCTGAGGTGGACAACGGGGTAGTGTTTTTGCAACTTTTTGCAGAGTTTTGGTGCAGCAGTAGCTACTGTACTTTCTGGTCCTTTGGGCGCCGTCTTCTATGCTTCTGCAGTGGGTCTCAGCGTGTTAGGTGACCAGCATAGGGTCACATAATAATAATAATAATAATAATAATAATAATAATCTGAACATTTGTATAGCGCTTTTCTCCTGTTGGACTCAAAGCGCTCAAGAGCTGCAGCCACTGAGACGTGCTCAAGAGGCCACCCTACAGTGTTAGGGAGTCTTGCCTTGAACTCCTTACTGAATAGGTACTTGACCTAGCCAGGATTTGAACCCTGGTCTCCCATGTCAAAGGCCGAGCCCTTAACCAGTACACTATCCAGCCACTCACATGCATGCTTCGGGAGCCATAAACTAAGGATGCAGTAAAGCCGCTAAGAGCTACAGGAAGTGTAGAAGATGGCACCCCGAGGATCGGTAACTTGCTTCCGCTGGTGGAATGAGGTTGGTGCTGAAAAGATATTGGGGGCCTAGCCATGTGTGCATAGTGTGTGTGTATGTATGTGTATATCTATCTATATCTATTTATACACAGACACACACACACACATTTATATATATATGTGTGTAGGTGTGTGTGTATATATATACAGGATCTTCTCAAAAAATTTGCATATTGTGATAAAGTTCATTATTTTCTGTAATGTACTGATAAACATTAGACTTTCATATATTTTAGATTCATTACACACAACTGAAGTAGTTCACGCCTTTTATTGTTTTAATATTGATGATTTTGGCATACAGCTCATGAAAACCCCAAATTAACTACTATCTCAAAAAATTGTGTGTGTGTGTGTGTATTTTGCTTCAGTTCATGTCCCTGCTTGGTTGTATGAGTGTTTGTGTACAGTGTGTGTGTCAGTGAGTGTGTGTGTTATTTTGCTTCAGTCCGTGTGTGTGTGTGTGTGTGTGTGTGTGTGTGTGTGTGTGTGTAGTGTGTGTGTGTGTGTGTGTGTGTGTAGTGTGTGTGTGTGTGTGTGTGTGTGTGTGTGTGTGTGTGTGTGTGTGTGTGTGTGTGTGTGTGTGTGTGTGTGTGTGTAGTGTGTGTGTGTAGTGTGTGTGTAGTGTGTGTGTGTGTAGTGTGTGTGTGTAGTGTGTGTGTGTGTGTAGTGTGTGTAGTGTGTGTAGTGTGTGTGTGTGTGTGTGTGTGTAGTGTGTGTGTAGTGTGTGTGTAGTGTGTGTGTGTAGTGTGTGTGTGTGTGTGTGTGTGTAGTGTGTGTGTAGTGTGTGTGTGTGTGTGTGTGTGTAGTGTGTGTGTGTGTAGTGTGTGTGTGTGTGTAGTGTGTGTGTGTGTGTAGTGTGTGTGTAGTGTGTGTGTGTGTGTGTAGTGTGTGTGTGTAGTGTGTGTAGTGTGTGTGTGTGTGTAGTGTGTGTGTGTAGTGTGTGTGTGTGTGTGTGTGTGTGTGTGTGTGTGTGTGTGTGTGTGTGTGTGTAGTGTGTGTGTGTGTAGTGTGTGTGTGTGTGTAGTGTGTGTGTGTGTGTGTGTGTGTGTGTGTGTGTGTGTGTGTGTGTGTGTGTGTGTGTGTGTGTGGTGTGTGTGTGTGTGTGTTGCATACGTGGGAAAAGCTGCTGATTGGGATAAAGTTCAAGGCGTTTTGGTGATGCCCAGGTCCTTTCACACATTTCTTCTTTTCGTAACACTAGCAGTCATACCTATCTTTGTTCTTTCTCTATTTGTATCTCTTTATTCTGTCTCCCAAGTTACAAGAATGGCCACAAATATTGTGTCATATGTTTTGACTGCCAACCTTTGTCTTAAATTCGCCATTTGACGTTCATGTTGGTGTTACTGCTTTTTCTGTACTGTTTATCTTGTTTTGTAAAATAAAAAAACTATGAGAATTTAGAAGACTGAAGAAAAGGTAAATAGAAAAAAGACTTAATATCTGTGTTTATGACTTTTTTTTTATTTCATTGAAGGTAAGATTTTTTTTTAATATATAACTATTTGCCAAGTATTCTAACTTTACTAATGAGGGTTCTCAGAGTCTCCCTTTGTAACACCTGATGCAAACATGGCAGAGTTTCTGTGGTTAAAGAGTACCTAAATTATACATAACAGTTTGCTTTAAACCTAATAAGTTGCCAATATATAATAAATCACACATAATAAAGTGTGATTTTTTTCACCTCTTCCCCCGTCTAAAAAGATAGGTGCAAAGGATGCTGCGGGATTGATGTCATAACTCCACGCCCCATGTCCTGCTCTCAGCCCACAACTATTGTGAAAAGAATCTACTCCAGGCAGGCAGACAAGACATCTGAAAAAAGAATTGTAGCATACAGAAAATAAGACCGGCTGTAGCAGTTCTGCTGCCTCTCCCCTCTCCTACACACTGTGAAAAGAGATGTAATTTGATCCAGGCAGGCAAAGAGAAGGGAGGGGAAGGGAAGGACACCAGGCTGGGGGGAAGAGCACAATGCTGACGGTATATTTACAAGGTATCAGCATGAGGAGAAAAATGGAGGTGGTACTACAGATATAAACGAGAGTCTGTTCTTTTCATTATGATGTACCAGATGTAAACTTTATATGTTTATCTAACTAGCATGGAGGAAAAACGTTTTAGCCATTTATTTAGGAAAGGGTTCTTTACAGTAAGAGTGATTAAGATGTGGAATGCATTGCCACAGGAAGTCGTTATGGCAAACTCTATACCTGCATTTAAAGGGGGCTTAGCTGCTTTCCTTGCGTTGAAAGACATCCATGGCTACAATTACTAGGTAATGCCTAATTATGTTGATCCAGGGATTTTATCTGATTGCCATCTGGAGTCGGGAAGGAATTTTTCCCTTTAGGGGCTAATTGGACCATGCCTTGTAAGGGTTTTTTTGCCTTCCTCTGGATCAACAGGGGTATGTGAGGGAGCAGGCTGGAGTTGTACTTTGTACTGGTTGAACTCGATGGACGTATGTCTTTTATCAACCAAAATAACTATGTAACTATGTAACTGAACACAGTGCTTAGACTACATATATGTATTGCCATTCAAACTTTTTTTGTCCGGAGGCAGTCTTTAATTTGGCAAGAAGAAATGAGGAGGGGTTGACCCTCTTGTGTGAGTCAGTTTGAGGCGTGGTGTAATCCGATAATATGTGAAATCTACTTTATATAATTAAAATTAGATACTTGAGTAAAAAGTGTTAATAAAAATAGTTCTTTAGGGCCTGTACACACTGCTGCGCTTTTAAAATCGCATGCGATTTTTAAAAGCGCAAGCCTTCATGAGAATAAGAAAAGCGCATCGCAGCAGTGTGTACAGGTCTCCGCGATTTTCATTATTTTTCAAAAGACCTTGCGATTAAAAAGCGCATGCGATTTGAAAAGCGCAGCGCAAGCGCAGCAGTGTGTACAGGCCCTAAGTATGTAAAGAGACACGGAAGCTGAAAAAAAAATTATGATATAATGAATTGGTCGTGTAGTACGGATAATTACTAGAAGATTAGTAGCAAAGAAAATATTCTCATATTTTTATTTTCAGTTAAATAGTGTTTTTTTTTTTTTTTTAATAACATTACACCATTCTCTAATATTTGCAGTTTACACACTACACAGCAGTCTAAATGTTTTTACAGAGCAGGCCAGTGAAAAATTGACCTGTCCTCCGGAGAGAAAAAGAAAATTCAGTGACAGACACTTGAGATGATAAGCTTCAGAAGACAGAGCTCTCTGTGAGTTTAAAAGTCGTGGAGCTCAATGGCTCTTTTGCATAGATAACAACTGGAGTTTCTTAACTCTTCCTGTACTGGAAACAATATTAGACTTATGTCTCTGCTGCTAATGTTTTATTTCTTAGCTGTACTACACCTACAAATCTTTATATCGTATTTTTTTTCTGCTTCAGTGTCTCTTTAAAATAAATAAAAAGCATATAAAAATATATATGCTTTTCCATTAAATTCAATAATGAAGTGATGCACCAGCTATACGCACAAAGCTTTAATTCTGTGAGCGCTGGGAGCTATTTACTTGTCACAAACCAATGTAATTGTGCTTAATGCATTTTTAGCTCTGACTCTTTTATTTACTGTGTGGCATAGAGCCTGAGTTCTGTCATTGCCACCAATATTTAATATTCCTTTCTGTATTTATCAAACATGCTTTTGTCAGTTAACCTAACGTACGGAGCATGCGAGACTGTAGATGGCGGAACGCAGTGACGGATCATGAATGGAGCATTTTACGCGGGTAGCATAATGTTGAATAAAAGAGTGTGTTTCTGAAAAGCTCTTCGACAGGTAAATTGGTGAAAACATTTCCCGGGAAGGTGAACGATTGCAGACGGATTGCTTGCAGAGTAGCGCGCCCTCAGAGTGCTCTGCAACAAAAGCGTAAATGTAACAAAACAGCAAAACTAACTAACTTGTTTGCCTTGACGTTCTGCAGGGAAGCGTTAGGAGAACTCCAGGAGATTCTGAGTAAAAGAACCCTGCTGGTTTTATCAGTTGTTGTATTGATCTCTGAATACTGTTCCTCTTTCCTTATAAAATGCTTAAAAATTTTGCTGAAAAAAAGTGTTTTGCTGTTAAAAGCGCTGCGTGTCCTGGAGGGATTTTAAATGGACAGCTCCGCCCACCGAAACTAAGGAATGTGGACGGGGGAGACGGATGCGCGGAAGTTCTTCACCCACAAACAATATTTGTATTGTAATATTTGTGACTTTCTTGGTGCCTTTTTGTTGCAGTTGGGGTAGTGAGTCTAGACATCGGAAAGGCGGCTTGCAATGGTGGGGTGTGGCGTCAGGAAGGGGGTCTGGGCCGGTTAAGGTTAGGCGTCATGAAGGGGGTTTGCAAGGGGGCGGGGACTGTTAAGGTTAGGTCCCAGGAAGGGGTTTGCAAGGGAGAAGGGGGGGCGGTGACGGTTACAGGAGTTGTGAGGCAAAATATGCTGCCCTATGATATACTTACCCGGGCCTTCCTCCAGCCCCTCGCAGCCGACATGTCCCACGCAAGATCACTGCTTGCAGCCACCGGCTCGTGGTCCCCGCTGGTGCAGAGGTCGTCCTCTACTGTGCCTGCACTAGCGCTGCTGTCAATCAAGTCCACGTTGTCCTCAGCATACTGCGCAGGCGCAGAACTGCTGCGGACAACATGGACTTGATTGACAGCGCGCGCACAGGCTCAGTAGAGGAGGCCGGTCTCTGCACCAGCGTGGACTCCGAGCCTGCGGGGTTGCAAGTTTGCTGACGCAAGTTTGCGAAACCAGTCTGGAAGGAGACAAGTGACGCCTCATATTCTTGTTCCTACCGCTGGCCATTATACACATGCTATTTTAATTCGGGGTACCCATAACTTTGGGCCCCAGTATGTGAGTACTCTTTTTATGTCTTTTATTATTTTATGGTTCATTTAACCTCAATAAAGCGGTTCCACATTTAGTACTGCTGTTTTTTTATCTTATACCGATGCTATCTGGAGGACGGCTTTACGCAGTTAAAGGATACCCGAACTGACATGTGGCCTGATGAGATAGACATGTGTATATGTGTATATTCAATAAGGAGTTCATTGGGCAAGACTCCCTAACACTGCTACTGCCTACTGAATGTGCTCTTGTGGCTGCCTCGCAAGCGCTTTGAGTCCGACAGGAGAAAGGCGCTATACAAAAAAAGGAATTATTATTATATGTACAGTGCCTAGCACACAAATAACTATGCTGTGTTCCTTTTTTTTCTTTCTCTGCCTGAAAGAGTTAAATATTAGGTATGCAAGTGGCTGACTCAGTCCTGACTCAGACAGGAAGTGACTACAGTGTGACCCTCACTGATAAGAAATTCCAACTATAAAACACTTTCCTAGCAGAAAATGGCTTCTGAGAGCAAGAAAGAGGTAAAAGAAGGGAATTTCTTATCAGTGAGGGTCACACTGTAGTCACTTCCTGCTGAGTCAGGACTGAGTCAGCCACTTACATACCTGATATTTAACTGTTTCAGGCAGAGAAAGAAAAAAAGGAACACAGCATAGTTATTTGTGTGCTAGGCACTGTATATACACATGTCTATCTCATCATGTCACATGTCAGTTCGGGTATCCTTTGAAGATTGGAACAGTTCTGTGACCACTATGAGCCTCATGTTATTTATACAACCTTATAATGTGGGCTGTTATTGGCCGGTAAGCCTTTTTCCTTTTGGGTGCTGGGAATCACTTTTATTGGCCTGATTCCTCAGATGTGCAGCGCGGTGGAATTGTATCACATACCTACTTGTGACCTGCACTGATTCAAATTACACAATGATATGCAAATACTTCCGAGTTGATGCACATTGTTATTCAAATATGTGCAGCTTGAAAATGGACCAATCAATTTAAACCTGAGTTTAAATATATTGGTTCATTTTCAACCTGCATATATTTGCATAAAAATTTGCATAAACTCGGAAGGATTTGCATCTCTTTGATCATCCCTATTCTCCGTATTCACAGGCACTTGTATTTGTGTAGTAAATTCTAAATGGTTTTCTCTTCTCTTCTATGCATAAAGAGAGGGGCGTGTCCTAATAATGAGGGATGCTACGAAACGGTACTCTCTTCCCTCCTTCTGTCTCTACAATTAGAGGAAGTCACAGTTTCATGCCAGATATCGATACGCAGAGGCGTTGCTAGCCCCAAAGATCAGTGGCACGTGCCCCGGATCTATTCTGGGGTGCCCCAGATGTCCCTCAGGCACAGTCAGGCAGCAGTACTCACCTCCAGCCACTTGGTCTCCAGATTCTGCAGACATCTTCTCTTTTGGGCTTTTTTTCCCTCTCCACCACAACACCCAACATGCCCAATAGAGGCACCACTGCACCCAGCATGGCACCACACAGGCATCTATGTGGGCCTACTAAGTGCTGTGGTGCCATGCTGGGCGCTGTGATGCCTTTATGGGGGCATGCAGGGAGCTGTGGTTCAACTATGGCGGCATGCTGGGAGTTGTGCTGCCTCAATGGGAGGCCCGTGGGAGCATGGGAGGGGGCCACTAAAAGGTTTAGGGGATGCTTTGGGGGGGGGGGGGGCGCGACTGCCTGACAACCTGGCAGCAGGTGAGGATGCTGATTCAGAAAGCCAGACCAGCCAGCACAGAAGCCAGGTAACTGTGCCTAGTTATGTGATATGCTGCATTTATTTATTTATTGTATTAATGGAGAGCAGGGCTTTATCCACCATTGTGCTGGGCAGACCTACTCCGATCTCTGTTAAAGAGGAGCTTCAGCCTAAACAAACATACTGTCATTAAGTTTCATTAGTTATGTTAATTAAAATAGATAAGTAATATAATCTATTACCCACGCTGTTTTAAAAGAACAGGCAAATGTTTGATTTCATGGGGGCAGCCATCTTTTTGGTTGAAAGGAGGTGACAGGGAGCATGATACACAGTTTCAACTGTCCTGTGTCCTGATCACCCATCCCAATTGCTTAGCAACAACAACAACATAGGAAATCCCATCATGCTTTGCACAGCATCAGGGGAAAAATGCCTGGGCAGTTTTCTTTGATGGGGTGGAGCTTAGCTTCTGTGCAGCTGAAAATGAAGCTTATGTAAGGAAAACAAAGTTCTGATGCTGTGAAACTGTTAAAGAAACACCAAGCCTGGTCAGTGCTGCTGAGTAGATGGTTAGTCTGTAGGTTCACTTCACGTAAGTTCATGTAAATTTGGCTCCACCCATGACCACACCCAAATTTTGGTGCATGGCCACACCCTTTTTTTGGCTGGGGTGCCCAAAAGTGCCCCAGATCTCTTAGGATCCTAGCAACACCCCTATCGATATGCTTGTCTAGACTCAGCCTACAAAGTCACATCAGACTAGATGTCTGGTAGTTTAAGACTACTCTTGAGACCCACAAAAACAGAGACCATGGCTTTACCGTGCAGCTGTTGTGACGGGTAGCGGTAGTATTGCGGAACCTTGCCTCTGACCTTCCCAGTGACATGCCTTTTTTTACTATTATTATTCTAAAACTTTACTCTCAAATTCATGTAGAAAGTAGTAATTCCTGCAGCAATTTATTTAGATTTTTTTTTTTTTACAATTTTTTTTCCCTCCAGAATCTGTTTTTCCCATTTACAAGTCAATATTACCTCTCTTAGCAGTTATTTATACGGCAATTTCTACTAAAACATTTTATTGCCACTTAAGATGGAAGACGGCATATTGATCACCGCGTCGGCTTTGATTAATTTGCCTGATGTTGCGGAATGCTGTGAAAGGCATGTAAATCACTCACTGTGCTGAGTTGGAGGAAAAAAAATAGTTTCCATATTAAGTGGGCCGCCCTCTCCAAAGTTTCATTGTTGGAAGAGGGGCCTATCATTCACGCAGGGATTATTTATATCTGCGTATGCAGGGAGCCAGCCCCGGGCTATGCTAATGTGTTATTTATGCTGCTGGTGTTTTCCCCTCTGCCTGCCACGCTCTGTATGTATTTACACCATTTCTTTAGTATAATGTTGCAGCTGCATTTTCTTTACAGCGCAGTTTGAGAAAACTTTTTGTTTTTTCAAAGTCGGTAACTTTTCTGAAAGTTAATAACATACAAACAAAACACTAGGCTTGTCACCCAGATGGCGACACTGAGAAACCATAACGACATTTACTGCAAAGTTAAGGTATCCATACACTTGGCTGATGGTGTAATGGTTAAGGGCTCTGCCTCTGACACAGGAGACCAGGGTTCGAATCTCGGCTCTGCCTGTTCAGTAAGCCAGCACTAATTCAATAGAGCGCGCCCTAGTGGCTGCTGCTCTGCTCTGGCGCTTTGAGTCCGCAAGGAGAAAAGCGCAATATAAATGTTATTTGTCTTGTCTTGTCTTGTCTTGACTTATGCTAGGTACACACTATGCAATTTTCTGGCAGATTTACCTGCCAGGTCGATTATTTCCCACATTGCTGAGTCGGTTGTCGGCCAATCGAACACAGATATCGACGCGCTCCTGACTCGCCGGCGCCGCGCTCCTGACTGCCAGGACAGATTGACAGGATCGATCGATTTTGGATGGAAATCGGTTAAACGGTCAGCGTTTGCATTATCGATTTAACAGCAGATTCGATCACAGTGGTCGAATCTGCTGTATATCGGCGGGAATTCGCAGTGTATGGGCACCTTTAGTCTACGGTGACGCAGCCTCCTGCAGATCTAATCTACAATTTTTAGAGTGCGGCCAAATTCCATCCGGCCGACACTGGATTGTCTGAGTGCAGACGGGCTGTCTCTCTCCACCTGCCTCAAGTGGTTGGTTCCCCTTATTGCAACCTACCTTTTTACTTCCTGTTGTTGACTCATTCATTTCAGAAAATACTGACCTATTGCACTATTGGGCTCCTGTTGTCTCTGTGTTTTTTTTCCCTAAGGTGATCCTTCACCTCACCCCACTTGGCATATTATGATGTATTTATTTAGAGTAACCAAGCAGCTCGGGGTGAGCCAAACCACTAGGAATGTATAGGGGGATAAAAGAGACCGAAAAGCCCTCCTACTAAGCAATGCTTGGTGAAATTTGCAGTAATTCAGCTATAAGTGAACATTTGTGGTTACCCACAATGCACCACTGCTGAATATGCAGAGGATCTCTTTTTGCCCCTGTAAGCCAGACAAGCATCCAGAACCGCTGGTATACAGCACTGACATCTTCTGGAGCACTTTACCGAGTACATAGTCGTGTCACTGACTGTCCTCAGAGGAGCTCACACTCTCAACCCTACCATAGTCAGTCTTTTGTCCTTATTATAGTCAATGGTCAATTTTGGGAGCAGCCAGTTAATTTACAAGCATGTTATTGAGCTGTGGGTGGAAAGTAGCAGGAGCACCTGGAGGAAACCCAGCCCTGTGTTCCCTCCCTCTCCCTGTGAACAATTTAGCCTAGAAGCTGCCCTGCTTGCGTGTCTCGGCTGCCATGTATCTTTAGATCTTCTCTCGCTAGCTTTGTGTTGTGAAGCCGAGGAAATTTCAATTTAATTATACGTTAGCGTCTCTTGCTAGCGTGAGAAATGCCGCGCAGAGATGCTGCCTGTAATGTCCTTCAGACAAAATGGTCGGCTTACGCTTCTCTGTGACAACGTGTTAGGTGATCTAATGTGCTACAGCACTACACATATAGAACAAAAAATAAAGGGGGAAAAATAGACGTGATTCTACTATGTTTATAAGATGTAGTGTTAAAAGCAGTTGTTTCACACAGCCACGCAGGTGTTACAATTGTCATAAAAATTAATGCTTATTCTGCCTATGATGTTTTCGTCTCAAAATTTTAAAGAACAAATTCTTCATACTAACATTTAGTATTTTGTAAAGCACCACTTACAGGACCAGTTAAAGGACCACTACAGCATAAAACAAGGAAGCAGTTAATATCTCACAGAACCGACAGGTTTTGGACTAGCCCATCTCCTCACGGGGGGTCTCAGGGTTTTCTTTGTTTTCAAAAGTATTCCCTGGGCGGTAGTTGCTCAGTTCAATAGCTAAAATAGTGATTAGGAAGGCTGGATAGTATCTTACTAATTTGTCCGTTAAATTTAACAACTACCATTCAGTAAGTGCTTTTGAAAACAAAGAAACCCCCTAGAATCCCATATTATGAGATGGACTAGTCCAGAATTCAGAGTTTACCTGCTTACTTTTTTTTTGCTTTAATGGTCCTTTAAAGTGGACCTGAACTCTTGCACAGGACAGAAGGAAAACAGAGAGAAATTCACCCTGTGTATATTCAGAGAGTGTACGCTGTCTAATTCCCCCTTATTTGTGTCTAATCTCAAGTTGTAATTTGATCCTCCCCTGTGTCACATGACTGCTTATGGCAGATAAGCCCATTTCAAAGTACAGGCTGTAAACAATATGTCTGCTTCCATGAATCAGGAAGTAGAAACTGCAGATTTAATTTAGGATTTGTATCAGTTGTAACAAATACATGTTTTTTTGTTTAAAGGCTGTTATGCTGTTGTGTATCTTTTAGAGCAGAGAGAAGGTCTGAGTTCAGGTCCACTTTAACCTGATTTTTTCATAAGCCCCACCTGCTCCTCGAGTTTGGTCGCTAATCTGTAATGCAACCAAATTACATGCTTTTTTTAACCATTTATCAGCGGCTGAAAGCCAGTGTGGTTACTGCCACATGTGTTGGTGTTCCTAAGGGCCGCACTGCATTTCCCATTAGGCCCTCCCAGACACTCTGTACCCAACAACAGACATTGAGAAATAGAATCTCCCAAGGACAGCCGTGGTGTCCAAGAGGTGTAAGCAGGGAAGGGTGTAAACAGGCATAACTAGAATACCCTCTTTCCCTGAAATTAAGACATCCCCTGAAAGTAAGCCCTAGCGGGAATTTTGAGCATGCTCGAAAGTCCTACCTGAAAGTAAGGGGAAAAAGTATGGCAACTTGTGTTTCTACTGGAGCCAATGGTCTGGAAGGCACAACCATGGCTCTGTGATTGGGCCAATCACTGCACTCACTACTCAGCGAGTGCAGCAATTGGCTCAATTTACAGAGCCATAGTACTGCCTGCGAGACCATCAGCTCCAGCAGAAACACAAGTTGCCATACATCTTCCCCACAGGCTGAAGATTGGGGACACAGCGGCATGGAGCTGGGGGAAAGAAGAGGATGCAGGACGCCATCGTAAGATACAGGGGACAGTGTGGCATGGAGCTGGACATTGGAGGGCAGGGGGGACACCAGGAGGATATGGGGGACACCAGGAGGATATGGGGAACACAGGAGGACAGGGAATAGAGGATGACACAGGTACAGAGGGGGATACCAGGAGGACACAAGAGGTGGATCCAGAAGAAGAAGTGGCACAGTGGGGAAGGCAGGACGACACACAGCACAGGAACTTGTGTGTTCATAGAAATAGAAGACATCCCCTGAAAGTAAGCCCTAGCACATCTTCTCGTGCAAAAATTAATAGAAGACATTGGCCTCAATTCACTAAACTTATCTCCTGTCTTTAATAACTCTTCTAGAGTTGTTACCATGGTGATAAGGCATGTAGTATTCAGGAAACATTTTACCTCAGGCAAGCCTAAAGTTAACTCTTCTGTCTTTAAATTAACTCTCCAATCCTTAAAATAACTCCAGAGTTAAAGACAAGCTGTTAATTAGCTGCATGTGAAAATAACTACAGAGGAGGTAAATTAACTATAGAGGAGGTAAATTAACTACAGGAGAGGTAACTTAACTACAGGAGAGGTAACTTAAGGAATGAAGAGGTAAGATAACTCTCTCACGTGTGGAGGTAAGTTTTCTCTTGCCTTATTATCTCCAGCATGATCTTAGTTAATTGAGGCCATTCTCTTTATTTTCGGGGAAATACGGTATCTGCCCCCCCCCCCCCCTGCAAAAAGATGGCATGGGGCCCACTGGGTCCCTATGCCTCTCAAACACTCCCCGCCCACAACCTGCAAGTGCACCCAGCAACTTTAGGGATAAAATACAAATAAAAGACACACACACACACACACTCCTGCCATGCAGAGTAGTACAGGGAGGGGTATATTTACCTCCTCCAGTGCTGCTGCGGGTCTTTTTCATGTTTCACAACTGAATACTCTCTTCTGCCAATCGCCGTCTCCCGATTATGTGACTCACATTGGTCATGTGATCGGGAGCAGATGAATGGCAGAAGAGTGTGCGTGAATAGGAAGAATGAAGGAGATTGGCAGTGCTGGAACAGGTAAATATACCTCTCCCTGCGCTACTCTGCTTATGGGCGGGAAGAGGGAGGCGTGGCGGGCCCCCCACAGTCCACGGGCCCCATATGATTTCCAGGGTTGTGGGCGCTGTTGTTCACAGCAAATACAGAAGTGAGTATTACCACTACAGCACCAATAAAGTGCTAATAAAGTGTTTGAAGAAGGTCCCCACCTGGGTGGGGTGATAATGAGATAAGAGGCGGAGTTTGGACAAGTGGCTGTCCATTAAAATTGTAATGTCAATGCCGTAGGATATGGAGTTGCACGACCCAACTCCCCAGGAATTTTAAATACATATATTTACAAAACAGTACAGGCTTCATGAATTGTTAATTAATGCAAATTTACTGTCGCGTGCGTAAAAAAAAAAACCGCCGTGAGGCTGAGCAAAGGCTTTATACCTTGTTACTATGCTTGGCTGCCTTCTTTGCATCTGCAGCTGTAAAACTCATTCGCCGATGATGGCATTTTTATAGGTGTGTAAATGAAGTTTGCTGGCTTAGCTATGCCAGGACATTGTCATCCTTGACAGATATGTATATAGCATTGAAGGATATTTTTTGCAGCTCTCTAGATCATTATTCCCCCCCCCCCCCCGCGTGTTGCGGCGATACAATCTCCCCGTGTCTGTGGCGATAATGATAGACACCGTACATGATAAAGGACATTGGTTTATTCATCCTCCTGAAGATCTCTTGTTATTGTTTAATGGAATAATAAAACTACAATAGCCGGGGAAAAGTTCTCTATCTCCTCGCAGATGAATCACGCTTTCCGTCCTACACGTTCTGTCAACACGAGCAATCATCCGCCATAATCCATAACTCAGGAACTCCACGTGAGTAATGTTCATGCATAATGCTGTTAATCTTTATGAATGCCAATGAATTCTTAATCTGAATTTTCTCCTTGAAAGACGAGTTTTAAATCTTTGTGCCGTCTTTATTAATGGCGTTAAATATCGGTGTCTTAAAGAGGACCTCCCACCAGGGCAGAGATCTCAGGCAATCTTGCCTTAACGTGGGATAAAAGTCTGGCATAACCTTCAATAAAAATGTTTACCTACTTTTTATTACCCATACAGTTATCGTATTTGAATTTGTGCACAAGTACTATTGTCTGTCTTTAAATTACAAATTCCCAAAGTACAGATTTTCTGACAGCTGCCATTACATTTAATTGCATAGCTGCTGTATTTATATATTAAAATCTGCCTAGTGATCACTTCTCAACTCTGTCTGCTTCTCAGCTCAGTTTTGGCAGTTTGCTAATGTTTACTAAATGTATCTGACAAAGGAATGTAAATAAAAGATAATCTTATCATTTTTTTGGATGTGGCCAGAAGCTTTCCACTGAAGCAAGGAGCTTTCCCCTGAATAACCATGCACAGTGTGTAACCATTTGAATGCTGTTCTGCTACATTTTTTTAGAGCATAGCGGAAATGCTAGGTTTCATACCACTTTAATGTTAGGTCAGGCTGTTTTGGCATTTGGATATTTTATAGTTTTAGTATTTTCATTAAGTTTACATTTATGACAGTGTGTCCCAGTGTGTTATAGCAATAAATACATGAACTCAGTGACCTGTGCTGTGTCACAGGAGACCAAATGACCATTACTGTGTGGCAGGAGATTCCCTGGGCTCAAGAGAATGAGTAATTGCTATTGTGTCACAGAAGACTGAGTGATTGTTGCTTTATCACAGAACACGGAGTGACACATCCTGTATCTTTGATTGTGGAGGGAAGGGCAATCCCAAAGGGTGATGCTTACTACATACACTTGTTATGAAAAAAATTCCGTGAGACAGAAGGGAAAAAACATTCAAAATAAGTAAACTTTATGAACACATACCAAAAATGTTCTAAACTCCCATTTTCAAGCCAAATATGCTGTATTATTCAAATATAGATAAAAATTGATGTACAGTGGTGCTGACACTAGTCAGTTTTGTACCTCAACAGGCCCTTTTATTAAGACCTTAGACAATAAAATGTAAATGTTCCCTACAGAGTACATGTTAGAAGATGTAAAGTGCCAAGTGTTGTTGTTTCACAAAAGACTGACGGATGCTGTGTTTCAGTAGACTGAGTGACAGTTGCTGTGTCTTAGGAGACTTAATGACAGTTGCAGTGCCTTAAAGGGAACATAAACTGAGGAGGACATGGATTTTTTCTTTTAAAATAATACCAGTTGCCTGACTCTCTACTGCTGACCCTGGGTCTCTAATGCTGGGAATACACGGGTCGATCCGGCGGATCAATTACCGCCCGGATCGGGCGGGGATCGAGCGGCTTGATCGGGCTAGCTGAATATTATCAGCTGGTCAATACACGGTACAGAAACGTACCGTGTATCCCCAGCATAATACTTTTAGCCACAGCCCCTGAACAAGCATGCAGATCAGGTGCTCTGACTGAAGTCAGACTGGATTAGCTGCATGCTTGTTTCAGATGTGTGATTCAGCCACTACTGCAATCAAAGAGGTCAGCAGGACTGCCAAACAACTGGTATTGTTTAAAAGGAAACATCCATATCTCTCTCAGTTTAGGTTCCCTTTAAGAGACTGAGCCACAGTTGTTGTGTCTAATGGCCCATACACACGGGCTACAACTGTCGCCTCAACCACATGGCACGCGCGTGTTACGGCGACAGGTCGCCCGTGTGTATGAGGCGTGCACCCTGAACCGACGCTCGTCGCTGCTTTCGCCAGGCAATTGGCGCGGCCAAAAGCTTTCGCCACAACATCGACGCAACTGTCACTTGTCCGCCGTGCGTATGCGGACTGGCGACAGCAACTCCATACACAATGTATGGAGCTTCCGGCGGGGGGAGGAACCTTCGGAGACAGCTTCCGCCAAATCTGTGTCTCTCTGTGCACCGTGTGTACGGCTGTTGCACAGAGGGACCTGGCGACGAGCTGTCACTGGTTTTTTTTTTTTTTCTTTTTTTTTTTTTTCTATGGCTCGAGCCACCGCTGTGGCCCATGTGTATGAGCCTTAAAGAGACTCTGTAACAATTTTTTCAGCCTTAGTTCTTCTATCCTATGAGTTCCTATGCCTGTTCTAATGTGCTGGGGCTTACTGCAGCTCTTCCTAATTACACTGTCTCTGTAATAAATCAATGTATCTTTCCTCTGTCCTGTTTGTCGGGCTAAGGCTTTGATTGTGTGGAATGTGCAGGGCTGCTTGTGATTGGTAGAAGCGATACACACCCTCTGCAGGCCCCCTGCATACTCACACACTATGCTTAGCTGAGCCTATTAGAAGCTGGTTAGTTTGTTTGTAAACATTGCCTAAAACTGTTAATTACAAGCCAGGATTGCAGCAGAGAGTGGCAGAAACAGCACAGAGGGGCACAGGAGAAAATAAGGAATAGAATGGTATGCTTTTTAGTGTAAGAATATTAGAGTACAGATTCTCTTTAAAGGCAACTGAATGACAGTTGCAGTGTTTTAGGAGTGTCTTAGGAGATTGAGCGACAGTTGCTGTGTCTTCTCAGACTGAGCGACGATTGCTATGTCACAGAGGACTGAGTGACAGTTGCAGTGTCCTAAGAGACTGAGTGACAGTTGCTAACTCTCATAGGTAACTGAATGACATTTGCTGTATCTCAGGAGATCAAGTGACAGTTGCTGTGTCTCAGTACACTGAGTGGCAGTTGGAGTGTGACACTCCAACTGTCACTCAGTTTACTGAGTTTACTCAGTTTACTGAGAGTCTTCTGTGACAAGACTTTGTGACAGTTGCTGTGTCTCAGAAGACTGAGTGACAGTTGCTGTGTCTTAGGCAACTGAATGACATTTGCTGTGTCACAGGATATCGAGTGGCAGTTGCTGTGTCTTATTACACTGAGTGACAGTTGCTGTGTCACAGAAGACTTTGTGACAGTTGCTGTGTCTCAGGAGACTAAGCATCAGTTTCTGTGTTGCAAGGGCTGAGTAATAGTTGCAGTGTTTTTCAGTGTTTTAGGAGACCGATCCCTGCCAGTCGACAGAGCACGAACAACGTGGTACAGACACATCATGAACCTGACGGCGCGCCTTTTGCTCGGTGTGGGGAGGGGGGGGACCATTGTGTGGCTGCTGTACACACGCTGGTGTGACGTTATCATCTGTGCACGGGGGGGCGTTGCCATCTTTTCTGCATCGCCCTGTGCTTTGCCTGGTTTACCTTTAGGCAGAGTGTGAAATGCGCAGCAGCATTTTGTACTTCGACTTACATAACGCACAGAATATATAAAAACACAGAAATAATTTGGGAGCCTGTTTTGTTAGCGTAGAGCGGCTGCTGAGTGTGTTTACACGTCTCTTTGTGTCGGGAGAAAAGGTCATGTCACCATGCCAGGATGTAGATTTGTAAATCTAATGCGATGAATGTTCTGATCAGCACAGCTGTTTCAGATTGTGAAAACCTGCTGATAAAACAGCAAACACAGAAGACAACATCACAGGCACAAAACGCTAAAGTGTTTACAAAGCTGAGGTTTTAGAAGAAAAAAAACCTCTAGAATCCGGTTTTATCGAAAACATTTATTATTACTATACTTTTATATCTTCTGCAGGGCTTAGCAGAATCCATAGTCATGTGTCTGACTGTCCCTCAGAGGAGCTCACAATCTAATCTTACCATAGCCAAATGTCCTACCATATTGTTATTATGTATTCATGTCGCACTGATCTCTTCTGCAGCACTTTACAGAGTACATAGTCATGTCACTGTCGTCAGAAGAGCTCACAATCTAATCCCCACCATAGTCCTAGTATAATGCCCTACCATATTATTAGTTTATATGTATGAGTACAGTATATAGCACTGGCATCTTCTGCAGCACATTACAGAGTACATAGTCATGTCACCATGCCCGTTTCTAGGGCCGTGCGGGGCGTGCCGCCGCCTGGTGCGCTGTTGGGAGGGGGGCGCTGTAATGGAGGGGGGAGCCGGAGCTGCGGGGAGGGCAGCCCGACCTCTCCCTCCCTCTCCTGGGCCGCCCTCCGTGCTCCCCCCTCAGACGCATACTCAGGCAGGAAGCGCCGCTGTTTACAACTCACCTCATTGGCTCCAAGCGCTGCTCTCTCGCCGCCGGTCTTTTCCTCTCTGCCTACACGCTGATACACACGCTAACCTACACTGGGGAGCAGCTACCTAATTTAACCTACGCTGGGGGGCAGCTACCTATCTAACCTATACTGGGGGGCACCTACCTAATCTAACCTACACTGGGGGACAGCTACCTATCTAACCTATACTGGGGGGCACCTACCTAATTAACCTACACTGGGGGGCACCTACCTAATTAACCTACACTGGGGGGCAGCTACCTATCTAACCTACACTGGGGGGCAGCTACCTATCTAACCTACACTGGGGGGCAGCTACCTATCTAACCTATACTGGGGGGCAGCTACCTATCTAACCTATACTGGGGGCACTTATCTAACCTGTATTGGGGGCACCTACCTACCTAGCTAGCCTATACAGGTGGCAACTATACTGGCTACCTATATTGGAGACACCTACCTAAATAACTTATACTGGGGGCACCTACCTATTTAACCTATGCTGGAGGCAACTGTTCTGGCTACCTATATTAGAGGCACCCACCTAGCTAACCTGTACTGGGGCACCTACCTATCTAACTTATACCGGGGGCGCCTGCCTATCTAACGTATACTGGGGGCAACTATACTGGCTACCTTTACTGGAGGCACCTACCTGGCTAACCTATAGCGGGGGCAACTATACTGGCTCACCTATGCCTGGCTACCTATACTGGGGGGACCTATTCTTGGCTACCTATACTGGAGGGACCTATACTAAGTGCAACTAGACCTGGCAAACCTATACTGCGGGCACCCATACCTTGCACCGGGGGGGGGCGCAATTTTTACACCCTTGCCCTGGGTGCATTTTAGCTTAGAAACTGCACTGCGTGTGTGTGTGTGTCTTTAACAAGGAACGTATCCAATGGCCTAATCCCTTACACCAGTGATGGCTAACCTTGGTACTCCAGCTGTGACAAAACTACAAATCCTATCATGCCTCTGCCTTCCCGAGTTAACGCTTAGAGCTGTCAGAGTTTTGCAATGCCTCATGGGACTTGTAGTTCCACCACAGCTGGAGTGCCAAGGTTAGCCGTCACTGCCTCACACTCTCCCTCATACTAACCTAATCCACTACACTGTCCCTCATTTTAACCTAATCTTTTTCACGGCCCCTCATTTAAACCTTAACTCTTACATTGTCCTCCTAACCTAATCCCTTACACTGTTCCTTATTCTAACCTAATACCCTACGCTGTCCCTCATACTAACCTAATCCCTTACACTGTCCCTCAATCTAACCTTTACCTTTATACTGTCCCTCATTCTAACCTAATCCCTTACACTGTTCCTAAAGGTGGCCATACACTTATAGATTTACAGCAGATTCGACCATCCGACAGATTTCTGTCAGATGCCTGTCAAGTCGAATCTGACAGGAATCTATCTGATGTGTGCCACACTCTACAAACAGATTTCCAATAGATTTCAGAATTAAATCTATTGGAAATCTATTGAAAATCGATCTAAATACATTATTGGACCATTACATCCAATGAACTCTATGGGCCATCGATCTGCTGCCAGCAGCAGATCGACCTAGAACTTCCATCCTGTCAGATAGATCAAATTGATCGACATCAATCAAAATTGGCCACAAATTGATCGATCGATTAATCGAATTGATCAATCGATCGAAGACTGAGATCGACCAGTGTATGGGCCCCTTTATTCTAATTACTCAGCCATTGCATTCACAGAGCTGTGGAGTCGGTACAAAAATCCACCGACTCTGACTCCTCGACTGCGACTCCTCTAATTTGCATATTACAATCTTGTTGATTGAAAGTATGTAACATGAAATTCGTCTCTTAACTGCCAACGCTTAGGAATTTTACAAGACAACTGAAGTGAGAAAGATATGTAGACTACTATATTTATTCCCTTTAGTCATAGACTAAAACTAGTCCTTGGTAAGAGTACTTTTAAAAGGTACAGGCCGGAACAAAGAACATCTATCAGGCCCTAGGCAATAAAACTGTGGGTACATGTAAGAGTGATGTGCAGGTACTCTGCAGGGGAATAAGGAGATTCTTCCTCTATTACACATTCTTCATGCACAATCTGAACCAGGTTTATGGGTGGTAGACAACACCTGTGTTCAATGTGCACAACATTCTCAGTGGATTCCCTGCAGCTCTGTGGAGAGTGCATATGTAGAGTATAGTACTACTGTGTAACAAAGTAAACCTGAGACAGATGAAATTAAAGTTTTATACATACCTGGGGCTTCCTCTAGCCCCTTCAGACTAATCAGTCCCTCGCTGTCGTCCTCCACCACCTGGATCTTCTGCTATGAGTCCAGGTACTTGAGCCAGTCTGGCGTAGTGCGCATGTACACACTCCGCCGCCGGGAGCGTACTACACCTGCGCAGCACTGCAGAATGCTCCTGGCTGTGGAAGCGGCATGCGGTCGGACTGCGCTGACTGGCTGAATTACCAGGACTCATAGCAGAAGATCCAGGTGGTGGAGGTGGACAGCGAGGGACTGATTAGCCTGAAGGGGGCTGGAAGAAGCCCCAGGTATATAGAAAACTTTTAATTTCATCCTTCTCAGGTACCATTGAATTCGTAGTCACCAAACCAAATTTTAACAACATATCAAATTATTTGATATCATGAGCAATCAAATCAACTGTACTGCCGCAGTTGATTTATGAACATTTGCATAAATCAGAATCAGCGCAGAATTATTTCCATCTCATTGACCATCTCTATTAGTGACACGGCTACACATCAGGCTTTATACTTACAGCATAGATGTTATTTCGTATATATGAGATTCCTGTGTAGACATCATATATATACAGTCACAATCAGATGTGTATATCTGACTTTAAAAATACGGGGACTGCTTTATTGAAGCAGCACAAGTAACTCATTTTGATTGGTTTATTTCATTTTTGTGGACTAAGCACAGCTATTACTGTATGTATAAATTATTTATGATGACTATTACCTGAGAAATAGAATTTTTTATCATAGTTTCTATTTTAACTACAGTTTAAATTCATTAGGAGTCGGGAGTCGGTGCATTTTTTCCCGACTCCAGGCACCCAAAATTGCTCCGACTCCACGACTCCGACTCCACAGCCCTGGCATTCAATAAAAGGGTTGCATGCTATAGTTCAGGTGGGAAATACTGCTCTAGAAGGCTATTTTAATTCGATATCAATAAATGATTGATTTATGCCATATAGAATAGTAATATTTGTGACTTCTCTGCACCACAAACAGTTTTCTTTTTGCAACGTTAGCTTGCGGTGAATACACTTATATTGGGATATTGGTACATTACTTTCCTGTTTGTTGTATGTTATTCCTTTGGCCTTTGCTGTGGATGGTACTGTTGATATTGCCACTGACTTCTACTTCTTGTATTTTTGGCTTTTCTAATTGCATCCCAGTGTTCCGTTCTCTGTAACGCCAGCTTGGTGGAGATGATGCAAGTTTCCTCGAATCCAAACTTCTGCTATCATTATCCGGAACACAATGCAATTAAATCCGACTTTAAAAAACGCTAATTAAAATCGAAATTTTAAAAACAACAAGTAAAACGGCATTGATTTAAAATAGAACATTAAAAAAATTCTATTTTGTGTCTCCAGGTGAGAAATAGTCATTATATAAAAGATTTCCCACTATAAGAACACGAGGTTATAATAGGCTTTTTACATTATAATAATAATGACGACTTTTTAACTCAATTTGTGTTTTATTTTGTCTGTTTTACTTTGTAATTGTGAAAGTTCAAATGCAATAACAATTATAATTTTTAAAGAGGAACTCCAGTGAAAATAATGTAATAAAAAAGTGCTTAATTTTTACAATAGTTATTTATAAATGATTTAGTCAGTGTTTGCCCATTGTAAAAGCTTTCCTCTCCCTGATTTACATTCTGACATTAATCACATGGCGACATTTTTACTCCTGGCTGGTGATGTCTGTGGAAGGAGATGCTGCTTTTTTGGAGTTGGAAACAGCTGTTATTTCCCACAATGCAGCAAGGCTCCCACAGTGTGATGTCAGTACCTAGGTCCTGACATCACACTGTGGGAGGGGTTTCACCACAATATCAGCCATACAGCGCCCCCTGATGACCTGTCTGAGAAACGGTAAAGATATTTCTCATAGGAAAGGGGGTATCAGCTACTGATTAAAGTTCAATATCTGGTTACAGTTCCTCTTTAAGAAGAACTTTGGGGGGTTTATTCACTATAACAAATAGCGTGCCTTATCAGAGTTAATGTGCCTCATCAGCGTTAACATGCCTTATCAGAGTAGCATAGCGAGTGGTATGAACTTATGTCTGCTAATTGGTAATGACGAGAGCTCCACTTGTCCTGCCCTGAGCCCCAGCTGGTCCAATCACTTTAAAGGACATTATCCCCACACTTTGATTGGCCCAATAGGCTACCTGTCAAGTGTCCTGTCAAGTGACAGACAGCCTATTGGGCCATTCAAAATGCGGGGATAATGTCCTTTAAAGTGATTGGACCCGCAGGGGCTCAGGGCAGGACAAGTGGAGCTCTCGTCATTGCCAATTAGCAGGCATAAGTTTGTAGCGCTCGCTATGCTACTCTGATAAGGCACGCTAAGCGTGAAGTAAGGGGAGCTATAGGGATAGTGAATCAACCCCCATGTGTCATGCCGTCGGCAATGATATTGTTCAGCTTCACTGAGGAGAAAAAAGAAATCAACTGTAATGGATAGCGGAGATGCTGCCGCATGGGCAAGCCGCAAGGCGCCCACCTCCGCGTTCCAGCCGGTGGCTTCTGCCGCGCGGCTACAGGCTGCTGGAATGCCTGGTCCTTCTAGTGCACACAGGGTGAGAGCTACGCGCGCGCTGCGACAGGACCTTTATGATAGCAGAAGGGGAGTCAGCTGATCATGCCGATCAGCTGACTCCAGCTATGCTCCGGCGGCGCTGTGGAGCACTTTTGGTATATATAGGACTTGCCTGTCAGTTGCTAGTTGTCTGCTGTTGCGAACATATACGTGTGAGCACTCAGACATGAGTCAGATCCCACAGTGTGTTAGAACCAGCTGGAGCTGGAAATTCACACGGACTCAGATTCCATTGATAGCTTTAAAGTACTATTGCTTGCTACTGTTTATGTGTTAGACTAGTTCCCAGGTGTTGAGACCAAGGACCTCACACCTAAGACGAGGAGATTGCCATATTGTTACTACCATCTGTTAGACTAGTTCCCAGGTGTTGAGAACAAGGACCTCACACCTAAGACTAGGATTGAGAGAGATTTCTGTTACCTGTTATGACCTTTGGCTTTCCTGACTACTCTCCTGTTCTTTGATTCGGTACTTCCGCCCATCTGATTACCTGTTGCCAACATTGCCTGTACCTGGATACCGAATCAGTCTTCCGCTTCTGTACTTTCTGTCCGTGTGTTGCCGACCTGGCTTGTCTGACCTTTCTTGCTGTCACCTAGCCCCTGGGTGATCAGCCTTACTGTATACCTGTGACGCCTGCTCTTCAGGTGGTTATTAGCTGCTATATCAGGCCTATGGTCACCAGCTTCTCTGCAGACCATCGTGCAGCACAGTCAGTGGGTCTCTAACTATCCAAGGTCCACTGGCTGCAGTACAGTCTGATTCCTTGCCCCTCAGGGAATCCTTGGCTGCAGTACAGTCTGATTTCCTGCTCCTCAGGAAATCCTCAGCTGCAGGTCTATCTGAATCACTCATTCCGTTACATATCATTACCTGGCAGCACAGTGGGTCTCTAACTATCCAAGGTCCACTGGCTGCAGTACGGTCTGATTCCCTGCCTCTCAGGGAATCCTTGGCTGCAGTACAGTCTGATTCCCTGCTCCTCAGGGAATCCCTAGCTGCAGACCAATCATCATCATCATCACTATTACTCCAGACAGTGATTCCTGCTCCTCAGGTATCCACTGGCTGCAGTACAGCCTGGTTCCCTGCCCCTCAGGGAATCCTTGGCTGCAGTAGTGTCTGTATCTCCCGCCTCACGGGAGATAACTTCTCTGATTACTGTTGCACCAACCACTATATCACATTGGGTGTCCTGTGTCTAGCTATACTAGCATTATTGGTGATTCTGCAGATCACACATAATCAGGTATAGCATCTGTATTATTGGTGATACTGCAGATCACCAATAATCAGAAAAAACCTGTGTTGCTGACACCAATTGTTACATCAACGCAGTCCAGAGCCGGATTAAGACCATGCAGGGCCCCAAGCAGAGCAATAAATTTAGAAAGAGTTGAACAGAGACAATAAACAGAACAGAGACAGACAATAAATCTTTATGTGCCTCTTATGTGGGAGATAAAATTAAGGCTAATAAGTTCAGCAAAGGACGGAACTAAATGTAAACATTACGAACAGAAGTCATATGCTTTGAGCAAATGATGATGCTACTATGAAAAAAAGTTAAACTACAGATGTTTTTGCTACATCAAATTTCTCTAGCTAAGCTAGCAAGTGGCTCCTGTATGAAGAGATCACATCCCAATACCCAGTCTGTGTCTGACAGCTTAGAGCTAAGAGCTGTAGTAGAGAATTGCTGCAAAGATCTTGTTTTTAAACAAACACAAACAAAACAAACAAACACAGAACATTTATATTGCGCTTTTCTCCTGGCTGACTCAAAGCGCCAGAGCTGCAGCCACTGGGACGCACTCTATAAGCAGTAGCAGTGTTAGGGAGACTTGCCCAAGGTCTCCTATTGAATAGGTGCTGGCTTACTGAACAGGCAGAGCCGAGATTCGAACCCAGGTCTCCTGTGTCGGAGGCAGAGCCCTTAACCAGTACACTATCCAGCCACAGCTCTTAAAGACTGAAAGAATTACTAAAAGACTACATGAACAGAGGCAAGACATCTTTGTGGGGCCCTTTTGACCTCCTGGGGCCCATAAGCAATTGATTTGTGTGCCTGGTTGAAGATCCGACTCTGACACAGTCTTATAGGGTTTTATACTTTTTTTTTTTCAGCGTGTTTAATGTTTTAGCGGAGTTAAAATGGTATTGTCATAACCAATTATATATTTTTGTTCAAGCTATATAGCTTAGTGTTATTGTTAATGTTTATTGCCTCTGTCAGCATTGAGCTCTATGAAAAACAAATGTCCTCTTTCTCTTGCACTGATTCTTTATTGCTGCGCTGGGCCCCTGCAATATATCTGTTAATTGCATTACTGTGACAAATGTGAGGCCTATTTTTTTTCCCTTTACTCCACCAATTTGTTTTTGTGTCACATTAGCGCAATTAACGCGGTGTATTAGTTGTAGCTGATGCTCATTACTGCCGTGCCATGAAATATTTATGTCCCCCCCCCCTCCACACCCCCTATAGGAGGAAGATCTATGCCATGTTTTGCTGACTAGTAAATAACCGCATGGCTCTCGCTGTCATGCCTTCCCCCAACACTTCATCTTCATAGATCACTCGGCCCCCAGATGGAGCATTCTGCAGGTAACTGACCCGATGCAGTTCTCCAGCACAGCCTCATGGATCAAACTTGTCAGTGAGAGAGGAACTGGCACAGGCAGGCTTCAGCTACACCTGTCCTTCCTACATCAGGCTAAAAGTCACAGAGTACACAAACACTCAACTAAAGAGGTAGCATTGGGTATATGCAAATACCAAACACTGAGACTGGACACAGTCTCCCAAGAAGCCCTTCCTAAATGGTATCTATAGTACCTAAAATATAAGTGGCTGGATGATAGTGGCTGGATATTGTAATGGTTAAGGGCTCTGCCTCTGACACAGGAGACCAAGGTTTGAATCTCAGCTGTGCCTGTTCAGTAAGCCAGCACCTATTCAGTAGGAGACCTTAGGCAAGTCTCCCTAACACTGCTACTGCCTATAGAGCGTGTCCTAATGGCTGCAGCTTTGGCGCTTTCAGTCCGCCAGGAGAAATGCGCGATATAAATGTTATTTGTCTTGTCTTGTATTTGTCTTTAATAAGTTCCAATTAAAATATACATATAACCGGGCCATACAACCACCACCAAACATATAGTGTGGAGGGGTGATAAAGAAACTTTGCTCTGACTTGGGCTATACTCTATATCACTGTTACTATGCACTATTAAAGCGGTATAAAACCCTTACATAATATTCAATAAAAACATGTTTTCCTACTTTTTATATGCCATACGGTTATCTTATTTGCTTTTGTGCATAAGTATTATTATTCATTTAGAAATTACAAGTTCCCAAAGTACACTTTTATTGGTCTGGGAGCTGACTTTGCATTTTATTCATAACCGGTTTATTCATCTTTTAAGGTGCTTACACACGCACTACCAGCGGCAACGACGGGTCCCCAGAAACAGCCTTATCAGTCCGCCGACAGCGCGTACACACACACTACTGTCAACTAAAAGACCACCCAGCGGGAAGGTCCAGCGGACCCGTCGTTGCTGTTGGTAGTGCGTGTGTACACGCTGTTGGTGGACTGATAAGGCTGTTTCTGAACGATCCGCTGAGGACCCGTCGTTGCTGTTGGTAGTGCGTGTGAACACACCTTTAATTTAAGCAGAAATACTTTCTTAATGTCTGTCTGTGTTGAGGAGAGTTTGCACAGTCAGAGAATGTGTCACTTGATACAATTAAGTAAACACAAGATAACATTATCTCTAGTTCGGATGCGTCCAGCTTTCTCCCGGCAGGAAACTTGTAAGTCCTGTGTTAATTTGTCCCGTGTTAATTAAAGGAACACTATCGATCTACATATTTTTTTCAATTGAGATAGGAATTGTTTGGGAAGTGCTGCTAGGTACTGGTGTACAGATTTCACTAGCAACCTCTGTTTACTGTTATCAAAATACTTTCAAACTTTACTGACGCCAAAACTGACTGCAGAATGTGCCATGAGGAGAGGGGAAATTCCCCTCACACTTGATCAGTTAACCCTGTATGTGGCTCTGTGTGTGAGAGAGAGAAAGCTCCCAACAGCTGCAGCTTCTGTGTCCTGTGTTTCTGACTGAAGTATCTAAAGAGAGCAGAGGAAACTTGTTATGAACATTTGTCACAGCTTTTCATACTGTTTTTGCTTTCAGAGAAAAATACTCTGTAGTCTGATATGCAACTCTGGCTGTGCATTGAAGCAGACACCCCTTCTGCAATCGATTTGTCCCAATAGAGTTAAATCCTACACTCAATAAATTACAGCTTTTGCCTCTGATATTTAACATGAAAAGTAGGAAAATGTTTACACAGCTACTTAGACATTATTTGTACATTGTCATTTTAGAACACTTGGGCATTGATAGTATTCCTTTAAGTCCTGTGTTTCATTCCGCTTTAAGCACGGCACCTTTTTTATTTTCCTGTTGAAGACTGCATTATGTTAATGTCGAAACATGTCGGCTTGTGAGGGGTGATGCGTATGCTAAGGCGATGATTTGTGGCGCACATAATTGGGGTTTCCCCTATATCGCGGTGACACAGCCATACCTTATATATTACATTACGTTGGATACGTGCACCTCGATTGAACTAATAGATCTATGTGCGCTTTAGCCTCATATGGACTATAACTAGCGCTTAATGGTAGTTGGATGATTCCCTATTTAGGGCTTTATATATACATTTCCTTGTCAATGGCCCTACCATTTTTATACGTTTAACTGTTTTGATATCGTTTATCAGAACATTTGGTATAGTCCAGTTGATTGAGGGTTTGTTGCTCACCCCCTCCACACTACATGCTTGGTGATGGTTGTATGGCCCGGTTACATGTATATTTTAATTGGAACTTATTAAAGTGGACCTGAACTCAGAACGTCCTCTCTGCTCTAAGATACACAACAGCATAATAACCTTTAAACAAAAAAACAAACAAACATTTCTTTGTTACAGCTGATACCAACCCTAACATAAATCTGCACAATTTCCTGATTTTACTTCCTGATTCATGGAAGCAGACATATTGTTTAGAGCCTGTGCTTTCAAATGGGTTTATCTGCTTATCGCATGGTATGAAAAAGTGGGGAGAATAATTCCTACCGCACTCGGGTTTAAAAGTCACTTTTTTGTATATTAATACATTTTCTTTGTTTGGCAATTCTGAGTCTTGGAGGAGGTCGGTCCACCATTGCCTCTTCTATTCAAACGGTGTGTAAATGTTTTACTTTACTTTGGCGCCTATGAACAATGGCATCGTGTGTTATTCTACCCTAAGTGGAGGACCATTTTTCACCCATTCCTTTTAAACTGCGAGTGTGACCAGCGGGTCATAGTCACGAGCACCTCCTCTGAGAGAGGAGCTCATGACTATCCGGCTAATGCTATCTGCCACTTATATTGGCCTGAGGAAGCCGGCTCAGACCCGTGAAATGCATTGCCTGTTCAAATTAAACTTTTTGTCTTATGAGCCTCACTTTTTCAGTTTTTATTGATTTTAGCCGACAGTAGTTTTATCCAAATCGGGAGGGGGGGGGGGGGGGCTCTTTACCCGTATTTTCCATCCCTTAGAGGCTGGAGGGGACCCTGTTGGTGTCACATGGCGTACACCTCTGTGACAACCAATTCCTTTTACCAAAGGAGAGCGACTGCATCCATTTCTGCCTGGACAGCCCGACTGGAGTTGGGTTTATTGTCTCCATCTGCTTCAAGTGGTTGGGTGGCCCTGCTGCAACCCACTTTTCTGAGTAGCCTTTTACTTGGTAATCTCATTCTATTACGAACATACTACGCTATCTGGGCTCCTGTTGTCTCTGTGTCTTTTCTTTTAGGGTGACAAGACAGTCTTTCCCCCCACCTTTGTAGGAGATTCTCACATGATTGGAGAAGCTCTATTTGGTTTTGAGAATTTGAAATGTGACTCTTATGGAGGAGCAGCAAAGGATAAAATACCGTGTAAATCTCCGATGGTAACCAGAAGCTGCAGGTTGGCCGTAGGTGAGAGATCGTACATTGAGGTGTTCACTTCAGAAAAGGAAAACACCCAAATAATGAATAGAAACCAAACCAATGTTGAACACAGAGCCTCTCTCTCTCCATTATCTCCCCTTCCGTCTTCATTGATCTGGAGGTGAGAATGACAAAGTGGAGTTGGTTTACTTGCATCCCTTAATAAAAATATATGAAGCTTGATTCGTCATGGGCTTCCCCATCCGTCATGCTGCGTGGGATTATGATGGATTAATTCTTCACACGCGGCACCGGCTTCGGCGGAGCAATAATTGCACACCTTGTATTTCACACCCACAGATGCACCACATCATTTATCTTGGTAGGCCTGTGGGCGTGTCCTCTCAGAGCAGATGTGGCGTCAATCATCCTCGCTGTAGATGCGTTCTGCGCACCGTGCCGGCTGTGGGCTTTTTGTCAGCTGTCTCGGACTGACATGTTCTTCATGAATGGCTGGAAAACATAAATGATGTAGTTAAATGTTATTTTATGTAAAAGAGGCGACTGAAACTCCTTTATTCAACATTTTCTTTTTATAGGTGATGATGGGGCCAAATTGAAAAATCACATTTCATTTGAGAAAACCTAGATCATGTTTTTCTACAAAGGCGGGTGTAAAAAGCGATCAAATTCTTGCAATATAGAATCCCTGATTTACTTTCGAGAACCATGGTTACAGTCAGAGACTATATACAGAGTTCTCCTTTAACCACTTGAGAACCGCAGTGTTAACCCCCCTAAAGACCAGGCCATGTTTTGCTAAATTGGCCGCTGCAGCTTTAAGGCCTCGCTGCAGGGCCGCACAACTCAGCACACTTCCCCCTCTTTTCTCCCCACCAACAGAGCTTTCTGTTGGTGGGGTCTGATCGCCGCCCAGATGTTTATTTTTTTTATAAATATCTGTTCTTTTTTTTTATAAATATTTGTTCTTTTTTTTTTATAAATTTCCCTATTTTATTTTTTTCCCCCCTAACTCCCTCCCTCCCCCCAGCCAGCCTATCAGAGACGATTGCTCTCCTGTGTTCCAGGGGGACAGCTGTGTCACACGGCTGTCCCCTGTACAGTGTTGCCTTAGATCGCAGCACTGTACAGTGTTATTAGACGGCGATTTCGCCGTCTAGCAGTCTCCTAGCGGCGATCGCCGATGGTAGACTGAAGGCGGAGCTCTGCCATCCAAGTAGGGATGCGTGCGCAGCGTGCACAGCGTGCACAGCGTGCACGCGATCCCTTGCCAAACTTGCCCGCAGGACCTTACGCCAATCGGCGTTAGGCGGTTCTGGGGCTGCGGCCACGCCCGTCGGCGTGACACGGTCGACAAGTCGTTAAGACACATTCTAAAGAGAAATATAATTCTGGGGTTTAGTGGTACATCGTGTTTTGCAGGTAGGGTTGCCACCTGGCCGGAATCTGGCCGGCCTGGCCGGAAAAAACGCTAAAAAGCCGGACACCGGTATTTAATTATTTCCGGCACGTCATTTGCCGGAAAAAATAGCCCCAGGCTGATCACCCTCACACAATTCCCTCCTCTCTTCTCTGATTGGCTGGTCACATACTGCCAGCCAATCACGGAAGTGGCTGTATTTTCCCCTGCGCTGCTGAGGACTATAGGAGGAGGAGGAGCCAGGACTGGCTGTGTGTGAGCCTGTGACAGCGAGAGAGCTGGCTCGGAGCATCCAGCTACAGCAGAGCACATGGCTTGAATAGTTGCCACTCGCCTCAGCTTGCCTCACACAAGCAGCCAGCTTGTTCAGCTGAGTGAGTCACAGTCACTGGGGAGTGTATGGAGGTCTGGAGGAGTCACTTGCCAGCCACGGACTAAGAAGAGAGAGAGACAGAGCAGCAGAGGATGACAGACAGACAGAGAGGAGAGAGAGAGAGAGAGGCTGGAAATTTCTGCAGAGCCCAACCCCCAGACAACTCGTGGAGAGCCAGGACTCCAGGAGAAGAGAGAGTGAGAACGAGGCACAGCCAGACAAACTTCAAGAGACACTGTCCCAGCCCCCCAGGTAGCAGGCAGAAGTGAGGAGAGGAGAGGGGTCCAGTCCAGATGACTTGTCACAGCTTATGCTGTGTGACAGCAAGGAGAGAGGAGCATCCAAATGACCTGACCCTGTCCAGCAGGTAGAGTAAACACACACACAGTCACTTTCTCTCTCTTTACACTCTCTCTCCCCAAACCTCCATCAGCCCCTATCCTCCCTTCCAGACTTTTAAAGGGAAACTAAACCTTTTGAATTACAATGAGATTCACTTACCTGGGGCTTCTCCCAGCCCCCTGCAGCTGTCCTGTCCCACACCGGTCCTCAACGATCCTCTGTTCCCCCACCGCAGGTTATTTTAGTTTTTGCTGACAAAGTCAGCAGGCCACTGCGCCTGCGCAGCCCTGGCCATGCGTATCCTTCTTCACGTTCCCCTTCTATTGCGGAGGAAAATGTGAAGGATACGTGTGGGCACGGCAAAAAGTCGGCAAAAACTAAACTAACCTGCAGCGGGGTAATTGAGGACCGCCTGCAGGCGGCTGGTGGGAGAAGGTGACAGAATATCATTTTAGTTCAAACGGTTTAGGTACTTTTAAAGTGTACCTGTGATCTCAGAATAGGAAGATTTTATACTCACCCGGGGCTTCCTCCAGCCCCATAACACTTGCTGTCTTCCTGGGTGCCTCTGTTCAGCTGCAATCAGCCCTGGTAACTGGCTCAGTTGTGGCAAGTCGGGGTGTTCTGTGCATGTACAGCTCCTCCGTGCATGCGCAGAAGAGCCGACTGATGCGACTGAGCCAGATTACCGGGGCTGATTGCGGCCAAATGGAGGCACTTGGGAGGATGTTGAGGGACGATGCGGTGCTCATGGGACTGGAGGAAGCCCCAGGTGCGTATAAAATCTTCTTCCGAGATTTCAGGTACATGTACCAATTAATAATACAAATCTGTGGCTGATCGATCATTTCCACAGTAATCAGTCAGAAACGATTGGTCATGCCCATTAATGGCCGAATTCCTGCTTGCTAATTGCAATGGAATCAATCCAAAAAAACGGGTCAATTCTATAAATCTGATCGACTTGGCTACCAGTAATTCGGTCGATAATGGGCACAACCGATTGTTTCCGATCGATTATCATTGAAAATGATTGATGAGCTGTGGAATTGTATAATTAATGGGCACTTTTAAAGTGTGCCTGCAGGGAAAAAAGTGCCCCTGGGGTTATTTACCTTGTAAAAGGAAGCCTCTGGATCCTAATGAGGCTTCCCCTGTCCTCGGCAGGGGCGTTCCAATGCTAGGACCTCCCCCCAAGATCTCCTTGTTGCCTGCTTATTGGCACATGTGCATGTGCACTAGCAGTTTCCCACTCGGCTCACGCAGTAGAGCAGACCCGATCAGGCTTGGTTATTTTCGCCAGAGCCCAAGTGGGAAGCTGCTACTGCTCCTGCGCACAATGGCAACGTGGATTGTTTTTGTTTTCTTTTGTCCGGGGGTCCCAGCGCAGGATCAGGCTGCCTGAGGAGGATGGAGGAAGCCTTAGGATTCAGAGGCCTTCTCTTCCAGAGGCAAGTACCACCCATGGGCACTTTTTTTTTTACAGGTGTTCTTTAAACTATTTAAAGGGTTCCTAAAGGCAAGGAAAAAAAAATAAGTTTCACTTACCTGGGATTTCTACCTACCCCCTGCAGCCGTCCTGTGCCTTCGCCGGTCCTCAACGATCCACCATTCCCCCCTAGGGGTTGGTTTCGTTTTTGCCTACTCAGGGTCGGCGGGCCACTGCGCCTGCACAGCTATGTCCACGCGTATCCTTCTTCACATTCCCATCCACAATGGCGTCCTGCGCAGGATGCTATAGCAGACGGGAATGCGAAGGACATGCTTAGACAGAGGTGTGCAGGCGCAGTGGCCCACCGACTCTGAATTGGCAAACACGAAACTGACCCACGGCGGGAAACCGGAGCATCAGTGAGTGGCTGGGCGGGCACAGGACAGCTGCAGGGGGCTGGTAGAAGCCCCAGGGATCCATGCCTTTAGGATCCCTTTAACATTTGTCTCTATTTCTGTAAATATTCAACTTTCTTGTGCTATGTTTGAAAAAAGGTTGTAACAAACCCCTCCCACTTTTAGGCCACACCTCCAGGCCACACCCTAAAGCCGGTATTTTTTCAGTCAAAAGGTGGCAACCCTATTTGTAGGAAAGGTCAACCGTACCTTTATTTCCTTTGTGTGCAGACTCCCTGTCTGCTTTGGACCTACAAACTATGCACAATCACAGCCTGAACGGAAAACATGAAAGTTCTTGGAATTCCGGAAGCACTCCAATTATGGTTCTGGGTTCCGATACTTGGGCAGTGGGCACTCTGGGCATCACATGCTCCTGGTAGCCAACAGAAAACTCCTAACCAGAGGGACAGCTTGCCTACACCCACAGAGTGACGTTCAAAAGTAACCCTTGGTAAACTGGTATATAACTGCAACTTTTAGTTTATGGGAACTTCACGCAGCCTAGATTAATTTCCTAAAGGCCAAACCAGTTAATAGGACTGACTTATGTTTGCGATGCAACGCCATGATGGTATTTATATGTGTGCTTTGCTAATGATTAATGCAACTGTATTACTGTGGAAGCCAAATAAATGTCCTTAACTGCTTGAGGGGTCTGTAGTCCACCTCGATATCTGCTGCAGCTGTGGGAGAACGTCAAGCTACTAAGTGCAGTTCTTATACTGCTAGTGGCAAAAGGTGGGTACCTCTGGCAACCAACTAAATCACTTTCTAACAGTTTGTACCACTGATCCTTTCATATAAGGGGGATGAATCATATGAGTTTTCTGGTCCTGGTACCTGATAACTGTAGATCAGAGAGGTTCAGAAAATCTGTCTTGGCTCAACATAGTCCAGTGAAGAGGGTCGTTACTAAAGCCTTGTACACACATACAAGGTCTGTCGCTCGCCAGAATGAGGACTTGATCCCTCAAGCTACAGTCCCTGGATAAGTTCTGTACAGACACACCACTAGCCTACCGGCATTTGATGATAATGGTGGAGAGAGGTGGGCTGATGGCGCGGCTGAATAGGAGTAATATGCTCTCTGCCTACTCTTGGTTCATCCTCAAATCTTATTTCTCATGATACGTCAAGGAGGACAAGGGGCCACTATATACTTGCTAGATTCTCAGCATAGGCGAGCCCTATGGGCCACCTTGGCCGAGAACCACTTAACGCGTCTACAAGACTTAAGTTATTACTGCCTACTTGAGATGATCAGTTTAAAGCTAATTTTCCATGCTAGCGCATACCTTTATTCCTTCGGTTTACCAGTTATTCTAACTTGAGCACCTGGTGCCACCTTAATTTGGTGTACAGACAGCAGTATTGATGCAAGGAGAGGTGGTGCAGTGTGGCGTCCTTTGTCCCACGATCTACTCGCACGCACATGTGGTATTGCAGTGGGGACTAGCATGGGACCAACGCTGTAGCAGACTGCTCCCTGGACTCTGGTTTAATAGGCAAATGGTCTTGTGGTGGCGAGACTACCTCAAAAGACCTCTCCAATGGTTACCTGAGAACGTCCTTATGGAGGCGTTTGAGCATATGTCCTGATCTGGAACCAATTCAAGTGTCATCTTTTGACTGAGTGCCACCTGCTGTAGTCAGTGAGTGGCTGCTTGCCCAGTATATTACAGAGAAAACGGAGTCAGCTATTTTTTCCTGTATAAATTATTTGTGTTGCAAAGTTGGACCTCTTATATCGTATTAGTTGAAGTTCTCAGGAAAAGGTTGTGCCAAGGAAGAATGAAGAGTATGCGAGGATAGGAAGGAAAACACTTACTTGCATATTGTAAATGCTGTGCTATTGTGCTACCCACTCTTACTATGTTGCCATAGTCATCGCCCTGTGAAGGTGCCCAATATAACTAGGCACAAAAGCTTCTTAGAATTATTACATAGAAATATTAGTACGTTTTTACCTTTGGACCTTTCACCTTTCCTTTCTTTTGTCTTCCTGTCCTTTCTCTCTTCTTTGTCCCTTCCTTTTCCTATCATGTCTTTTCTTTTCCACCCTTGCCTTGTTTTCTTTTCTTTCTTTTACTTGTCCATGTTCTCTCCTTTCTTATTGCTACTCTCCTCCTCTCTGCACCTCTCTCCTCCACTCTGCATCTTTCTGCACCTCTCTCCTCCCCTCTGCACATTTCTCCTCCCCTCTGCACATTTCTCCTCCCCTCTGCACATTTCTCCTCCTCTCTGCACCTTTCCCCTCCCCTCTTCACCTTTCCCCTCCCCTCTGCACCTTTCCCCTCCCCTCTGCACCTTTCCCCTCCCCTCTGCACCTTTCCCCTCCCCTCTGCACATTTCTCCTCCCCTCTGCACATTTCTCCTCCCCTCTGCACATTTCTCCTCCTCTCTGCACATTTCTCTTCCTCTCTGTACGTCTCCTCCTCTCTGCACATTTCTCCTCCTCTCTGCACATTTCTCTTGCTCTCTGCACATTTCTCTTCCTCTCTGTACGTCTCCTCCTCTCTGCACATTTCTCCTCCTCTCTGCACATTTCTCATCCTCTCTGCACCTTTCTCCTCCTCTCTGCACCTCTCTCCTCCTTTCTGCACCTCTCTCCTCCTTTCTGCACCTCTCTCCTCCTTTCTGCACCTCTCTCCTCCTCTTTGCACTTCTCTCCTCCTCTCTGAACTTCTCCCCTCCTTTCTGTCCCATCTCCTCCTCTCTGCACTTATCTCCTCTTTTTACTTCTCTCCTTCATGCTACACTTTCTTGCTTCTTTCTTCCTCCTTATACTTCTCTCCACCCTTTGCTTCTTCTCTCTTCGCTTTTCCTCTCTTCAATGATCCTTTTCTTTCTTTACTTCTCTTCTCCTCTCTTATCTCCTCTCCTCCTTCTCTCCTCCTTTTCTGTTTCCATTCCTCCATTCTCTTCTCTCTGCACCTTTCTTCTCACTCCTCTCCCCTCCCTTTGCCTGCCCTCCATACTTCTCCCTGTGATCCTTTCTCCTCTCCCCTCCCGCCTGCTCTCCATGCAGCCAGGAACACTACAGAATGAGCCTTTACACCTGAATTTAGCTTTGCTAAGCTACAGCTCTTACTCTTAATGAATATTGTGCTGGAGCTGATACACAGCCAGACAGCGACAAAGCTACAACATCTATTTGTGTGTTCAAAAAGAGAGAGAAAAAACTGCTGAAATAGCAAACGACGGCTGAGAACTCGCTTATCTCTCTAAATGGGACCGGCTCCAAGCTCACTTCTTACCCGATAAGTGCCAGCAAAATGATTATTTCCCCTTTTATATGTGCTGTTAATCATCGGTGCAACAATTATAAAGCTGCCTTGAGAGCTTTTACCATCCCCAAGAATTATGGGCTGCGCCGGGGACTATGATTCAGTGAAATTAGAGACTGTGCTTACTGGTATTAAATGTGCCAATCTCTGGATCTCGCAAAGTGTTCTGTGCTATTGAGGTTGTTGATAGCAGGGTTGGTTGCTGCTGGGTGAGAGACACTACAGCTCCTTGCTCTAAGAATTGACTTGCTCTGGCTTTACTCCCCCTTCTTGTCTCTCCACCTTGTCTCTTCTCCCCATTTCTCCCTGTCCTCTGCTCTTGCTTTACTCCCCCTTGTTCTCTCTCCATCTTGTCTCTTTTCCCCATTTCTCCCTGTCTTCTGCTCTGCCTCTCGCCGTCTCCTCTGCCTTCCATGCTCTCAGGACTAGCGCTTCCATAGAGGCAAAGGGGGCAATTGCCCCAGGAACCCAGAGCCTGTTGAGACCCCCAAGGTGCCCCTCCAGCTATGGTGACCCATGAGAGTGGGAATGCTGTGTGTTTACGCTTTATAGAAAAAAGGAGGAGGTGAATAATGGGAACCCAAAAATGCTTTTTAGGGGACATATGATAGATTGGATCAGGCCTGGCAGCCGGCTCAGGGGCCCTGGGGGTGATTTGGTTGGGGTTGGTGACATTAGGGAGGCTTCCCACGTTACTTTTGCCCCAGGACCCCATTGCAGCTAGAACTGGCCCTGCATTCTCTCTCTCTTTCATCTCCCCCACTCTCTTTGTTACTCTCTCACACAAGTACTTGCAAAAAGGGCACTCGGAAATTTGGGCAACTGAAATATACTCTAGTAGAATATCGATAAATGTATCAATATTCTACTATTGCAAAGTGGAAATGATGATTATAACATATCGGTAAATAGTACCGATATTTTAATACAGTTTAAGCCTACCCTATTCTTACACAGAACCTCCCTCTACCTATGCCTAACACTTATCACCCCTTACTGATGTCTAACCCTAACCACCTCCTACTGGTGCCTAACCCTAGCCACCTCCTTTCCGATGCTTAACCCTAGCCACCCCCCTTCTGTTGCTTAACCCTGGGCAAAATAATCCAGAACTATGGCCTCGGATACCATTGTTATGCAGATGACACACAACTGTATCTGTCCTTCAAGCCTGGCACCCAAGACCCATCAGCATCCATAAATGCGTGTCTAGTGGATTTACAAAATTGGATGAACACCAGCTGGCTGAGGCTGAACTCTGACAAAACAAAGGTGTTGGTGGTAGGTGGTCCAAACATGATGGATAAAGTTCAAAATGCTCACCACCTCAAACTAGCAATTGGGGGAGATACTGTACAGTATAAAGACTCTGTGCGAAACCTTGGGGTGATCCTGGATGGAAATCTAAAACTCAAACAGCAGATATCAGCTGTCGTCAAGTCTTCCTTCTTCCATCTAAGAAATATAGCGAAAATCAAACACCTCATCCCAGCTGAAGACCTACCTTCCTTGGTTTATGCATTTGTATCCTCCCACCTAGACTACTGCAACACCCTGTTCATCGGATCTACAGAAAAGGTTCTGCGCCCCTTACAGCTAGTACAGAATGCTGCAGCCAGACTCCTAGCCAATGCCCCCCGCAGCTCACACATCACCCCAGTACTGCAAACTCTTCACTGGTTGCCAGTAAAATGGAGAATCAATTTTAAGATCTGCCTGCTGACATTCAAGGCTCTACACCACATGGGACCCAAATACATAGCGGATCTATTGGAACTTTATGCCCCTCCACGCACCCTCCGTTCTGCCAACAAGATGAAGCTGGTTATTCCCAGGATACACTTAACATTTGGTGCTCGGGCCTTTTCCTACGCAGCCCCTACTCTATGGAACTCACTTCCACAATCAGTACGAGAGGCTCCCTCTCTGGACAGCTTTAAAAAAAGGCTAAAAACTCACCTCTTTTCCCTAGCCTTTGAGACTGCATAATGCAGGGTCACAGCGCTTTGAGTCCCCAGGGAGAAAAGCGCTATAAAAATATTATTGTTATTGTTATTGTTAACCCTAGCCACCCCCCTTCCGTTGCTTAACCCTAGCCACCCCCTTCCAATGCTTAAAGAGGAACTCCAGTGAAAACATTGTAATAAAAAAAAGTGCTTCATTTTGACAATAATTATGTATAAATGATTTAGTCAGTGTTTGCCCATTGTAAAATCTTTATTTTCCCTGATTTACATTCTGACATTTATCACATGGTGACATTTTTACTGCTGTCAGGTGATGTCACTGGAAGTAGCTGCTTCTTTCTTTTTTGGCAGTTGGAAACAGCTGTAAACAGCTATTTCCCACCATGCAACGAGGTTCACAGACAGGAAACTGCCAGGACCACGGTCCTCACAGTTTCCTGTGGGAGGGGTTTCACCACAATATCAGCCATACAGAGCCTCCTGATGATCCGTTTGTGAAAAGGAAAATATTTCTCATGTAAAAGGGGGTATCAGCTACTGATTGGGATAAAGTTCAATTCTTGGTCACAGTTTCTCTTTAACCCTAATCACCCCCCCTACCGAAGCCTAACCTTAACCACCCCTTTCCGATGCTTAACCCTAACCACCAACCACTTCTGATGCCTAACTTTAACCACTCCCTTTCTGATGGTTGCCTTACCTCAAAGTAGTCAAAGTGATTTGATATTCTTTTAAGGGGTTTATTGTTTCATCAACGCGTTTCGTGAGTTTCCCGCTTACTCGGGTTAGATAGAAATCAAAAAAAATGTGCCAAGAAGCCAAAGAACAGTTGGACATGTATTGAGGCAGTCGTGTTCGATTGTTTTCTGGCTTCTTGACACAATGTTTTGGGTTGTTATTTGACCTCATTTTATAGTTTTTGTGTGCCTCCACCCTCTAGTATTCTCATATATATATATATATATATATATATATATATATATATATATATATATATATATATATATATATATATATATATATATATATATTATTTTCTTCCTTGCAGTAGAGGGCTATGTAGTGACAGCATTGTTCCATCACATTTATTCTGCATCTCTGCCATTCACGGCCACACAAGTCTTCATTTGTACTGAAATAATAAATCACACAGTATACCAAAATGTGCCATCTATTATTTACACTTCGGACATATTTTAAACAGAGAAAAAAAAGAAAAAAAAATTGCAATAATTTCGAAAACTTGTAAAATATTGATGCATCAGACATGCAGGAAATTAATTATGCATATACTGTTGAGAGAAAATGGCAGGCCAGAAAATGTTTGTATTAATAAAATATAGCGATTGACTGGGCCTTTACGCGTTTCGCGTACAGCACGTTTTCATCTTCATTAAACAAGCACAGCAAAAAGTCCAGAAAATACACTCTGGCTTCGTCTTGCTCTATTAAACCGACGGCCGGTGGAAAATGAGGGACTTATTGCTTGTTTTTTAGCCCCTAACAGGCCATGTTGGCATAAACATTGGCTGATATATATTATTTATATTGTTTTATATCTCTCCTCTCCTAAAAGAGCGAATACAAACTAGGAATACAATTAGTCACAGAATTGTTACTGCTAAAGAGGAAGGATTGCAGTTATGCAGTTCTCTAGAATCTTGGAAGTATAAGGGCCGGTTTCCATTGGCCGTGATAAACTTGGTTTCCACACAAGTGAATTTGAAAGGAAAATTGCGGCCTACTTTCTGATTTGTGTGCTTGAAAAAAAAAATGTTACCTGTTGTAGTTTTTCACACAAATTGGTCTCAATTTACAAAGCATTACCGCATTCCGAACTAAGGTTGTTACCACATTTAAAAATAAAATGACGGACTAGTGAGGTAACATACCAACTTGTGCGGTAATAACCTCAATAAATGTCAGTTCACAAAGATTACAGCATGCGGTAAAACAAGTAATATGTTCAGTATTTTACCTCCACCCTAGAACTGTCGGTATCGAACAATCAGATAGTTGGTGAAATGAACAAGCAAAGGAGACATCCAATAGGAGGAGCTACACCGTCCTACTACTCACTCCATGTGATCCAATGTACTGATGGGCGGGACATCCAAAAGTTAAAAAAAACCAAGATGCAGAAGCAGGGCATATTCATAGAGTCTTTCTTGTATCCCTTTAGACGTGCAGATCTATAAATGCCCTATAGAGGTCCTATAGTTGCATGAATGCACATTTAAAGGGAAGCCAGTAAAATGACTTTTACTCTTGAAAGCTTTAGGTTCACACTGATGGTCCTGCAACAGTATATGACTGCCGTGATGCATGTCGCTTAAGCACTGTCGATTCAAATGAATGGTCAGTGTTGGTACCATCATTTTGCCATCATTTACCGTCACTTACACAAACGCCACGTTTTTCCTGTTTCAAAATGTCTAACTCCACGTTTTTTATAATGATTTTTCTTGTCCTCTGCCCAGCGCTTAGGCAATGCTGGAAGCATAATGTAGCTTCCAGGATTGTTTTTCCATATCCCCCTACTGGGCTGAAAAAGCTGCATGTCGGTAAAATCTGCTGGAAACTGACTGCTGAATGCTGCTAAATGCTTTTCTGCAAATGTGTAGAAAAGCATTTGGATGAGATCTGTGAGACGTCTGTGAACTGGCCCTTAGACATTTGATTTAGGCATTGGGCGTTGGTATTTCATGCTGGGGATGGGAAACGTGGGCAATTACAAAAAATATCACTTAAAGCAAACCTGAAGCCAAAATTAACTTATGAAATAATGAATTGTACAGCTAAGAAATACATCATTAGTCGCAAGGAAAAGAGTCTCATATTGTTTTCCAATACAGGAAGACTTTAACCACTTAAGTACCAGCGGTCTTTGCCCCCTTAACCACTTAATGACAACTAGACTTATAAAAACGTCCTGCTAGATCCTCTTAACAGCTCCACTACGTTTTCATGAGTCAAGCAGTGCTGCTGCCGCTGTGCGCATGCACGTGAGATTAGTGAGAAAAAAAACAAGATATAGGTAATTTCATTGTGATTAGTAGTGATTAAGCTATTGGCAAATGAAAGGGATGAGCACTGAAAGGTGAAAATCGCTCTTGTCCGTAAAAACGCTTTGGGGTGAAGTGGTTAAAGAGCACTTTTGCGAAAATCGGCCCAGCGGGGCCTGAGAAATCCTCCTACGCAGGTTACCCCGAGCTGAGCTCGGGATAACCGGCAAGGAGGTTAAGGACCAGAGACCACTGGTACAAGAAACGGTGGAGTATCGACGATTACCGACGAATCGCTGCACATACCTGCCACACTTCGGGAACCTTGACCACCCATCTCTATGACGGCAGAGTTCATGTGAGCCAGTCAGGAGCCGCTTTCATTGGAGCCTGACCATGCCTATCAATGTAAGCCAATGGGAGCCGTTTACGTTGATAGACAGGGTCAGGCTCCAATGAAATTGGTTCCTGTCCCGATCGCAGGGCTCTGCCTTATAGAGACGGCAGAGTGAGGAGACAGCGGCGAGATCAGCAGAAGCGACGAAAGCGGCAAGAACGTGCGGCGTCTGCGTACTGAAATCCACGCCCTGGCTGCCAGGTAGCCATCAAAACAGGGCGTAGATTTCAATCATTAAGGTCCTTAAGTAGTTAAAAACTTAATTTGTTATCTATGCAAAAGAGCTTCTCTGAGCTATTGAACCCACAGGGTTTGAATACAATCCTGTTTTCTGAAGCACTTAAACAGTCAAGAAACAGATACTGCTTGAGATAAGGTTTTACTGCAGGGAAGTTCAAAGGGTCATTATTTCTGCTTTGTCTTATATTTTAAAAGACAGAGTGTGGTTTCTAAATTGCAAATATGACAGAATGATGCAATGTTATGAATAAAGCTATATAACTGAAAAAAAAAATGAGACTCTTTTCTTTGCTACTAATGTTCTATTCTTTATCCGTACTACACATAATATTCATTATACCCTAATTGTTTTTTTCGCTTTAGGTGTACTTTAACTCACCACGTAAGGAAATTTGAAGCCACCACCCAAATAAATGATGCCGAAATACAATATATGCCCTCTGTACAGACTGTTCATAATTGGGAAGTGTTTCTTTCTAAATAATAGGTAGCCAGGGCCAGGAGGTTTTGACATCTCTGCAAGGGAACTAAACTCCTAATTTATTCTAATTGCAGAGCTGATTAATGGGCAATTTGCACTTGATTTAGCATGCTTATGTGAAAAGCACTCTTATCCGTTAAATAATATCCACAGTAGTCTCTGAAAATACACTCCAGCTCCTTGTTGCTATTCTTTTGAATCTCCCAAGCTGCCTCTGTTCCATTTGCATTGTATTCATTCTCCCCAGAGAGCAAGTGCACCTGCAGGGAGACATTTCCGAGTGAGTCACTGTCGCCGTACAATGCTGCACTTCACTTAGCGGCGCCGTGACTTCCCTTCGCGCTACTGCAGCAAGCGGAACAATGCTTCCTGGCAAGTGGTGCCGCCGAGGCAGAAAGCCTGGGAATAATGGGACAAGGTGTGTTGTGGGAGCCCTTACATCAGTGCGAGGTTACTCTAAAGAGCAGAATGAAAGCTGCCGTTCCTGCTCTGCTCTCCTGCTACTTGCTTGGCTGTTGTGCGGGTCTGACACCTTTAAACTGTCAGCGTATTTATACTTAAAGCGGATCCGAGATGAAAAACTAACTATAACAAGTAACTTGTCTATATATCTTATCTAAAGTTTAGATAGTTTACACAGCAAATCTAGCTGCAGACAGCTTCAACAGTATATGATTATTTCTTCCGGTGATACGAGAGCGGCAATTTTCTGTTTGTCACATTACACACAGGCAAGCTGCTGTGCATCTCCAGCCCTCAGCATGTGAAAACTTCACTCCCCTCTCCTCCTCTCTCCTTCCCTCTGCCTCTGAAATCTCTGGCTAGTAACCTCCTCCTTCTGCTGCCCAGACTGAGCTCCCATAAGTCCTTGCTACTAAGGCTTAGAGTGCCGAGGCTCTCTGGAGAAGCTGTGGGCGAGGCTTGTTTAGTTTATAGGCAATTAGAGTATTAAAACATTTGGCTTAAGGAATGCCCTATAAACTACAGGATCTTCTAAAAAAATTATCATATTGTGATAAAGTTCATTATTTTCTGTAATGTACTGATAAACATCAGACTTCCATATATTTTAGATTCATTACACACAACTGAAGTAGTTCAAGTCATTTATTGTTTTAATATTGATGATTTTGGCATACAGCTCATGAAAACCCAAATTTCCTATCTCAAAAAATTAGCATATTTTATCCGACCAATAAAAGAAAAGTGTTTTCAAAACAAAAAAGTCAACTTTCAAATAATTATGTTCAGTTATGCACTCAATACTTGGTCTGGAATCCTTTTGCAGAAATGACTGCTTCAATGCGGCGTGGCATGGAGGCAATCAGCCTGTGGCACTGCTCAGGTGTTATGGAGGCCCAGGATGCTTCGATAGCGGCCTTAAAGTGGACCTAAACTAAAAATACAAGATTTCAGAAATAAAATCTATTTTCTAAATTATAATAATAAATGGCAGCCTTTTTTCAGCTGCATGATGACAAATATAAAATATTTTACATTTATTTGAGAAACCCCTCCCTTCCTTTCATATTGCTGGCAAATAATCCGGCAAACTGGTGGAGTAGATGGTGTGAGCCTTGTTGCATTGTGGGAAATAACTGCTGTTTCCAACAGCCAAGCAATCCTCTGTGTGTATGTGTATCTATAAAGAAGAACAAAAACCTTTTAGCCTATCGCATTCTTAGGGGGTGTGAATATAGATTATGGCAGTTACTGCTGTCTGTTTTTTTTTCATGTCTGCCAGTAGTAAAGGTGATGACCTGCAGGCTGATTGTAGATCAAACAATATGAACAAATTACTTGGCGAATATCAATCATTTCTTCATCTCTGTTCTATTTTTTATTTTCTCACTTGATTTATCTTTTCCCTTTTTGCTAAAGTTCTTCTCTAAAGCCTGAGTGCCCTTTCACAACTAGGCGGTTCAGTGCAGTATTTTTACCGCTCCCAACCGCCACGCAATGAAAGTCTATGGAGGTTTTCATACTGCGACGTTACGACGCAACTGACGACAAGCGCACGTCATGTGCGTGTCACTTCCTGCTTGACTGGTGGCCAGACAGGGAACACTGAGCAGCAGAGTGGTGTAACGTGACGGCCTGCTTTTGACAGATCACTAACTCTTTTTTCTGGTGTGAAACCAGCGCGGTGCTCATACATCTAGCGATGATGGGTAGATTCGACCAAGAGACAAATCTCTCCCTGATCTAATCTGATTACAGAGAGATCTGTCAGCTGCCCATACACCGCAGGCCGATTACCGACCGATTTCAGCGTGAAATCTCTCTGGAATCGTCCGAGTCCACCACCGAGTGCTGTTCTGCCGTGAGCAGCTGCTATGCCGTCTGTGACCTAGCTGCATCTCTTTCCAGTACCTGTCCTATCAGTTCATCCAGTCCAGTCCTGTCAGGTTATTCAGCCCAGTCACGCCGATCCTGTCACTTCTGTCCTGGGATGCCTGTCCCCTCTTCAACCAGGTTAATCGTTAGTCCTCTTCCCACCTCCCTCTTCCCGCATCACAGGGTTTGCCCCTCCTGTTTTTCTTGTTACTAGTTTGGCAGCCTTGGGGATTGTGACCTGGTGGGCACCAGGCAGAAAAGTAGTCAGGCACCCGCTAGCGTTGACGTCCTATCATCCCTTGGGAGGTGCACTGGAGAAGACCCATGCTCACTTAGACTCCACGCCTCGTAGTTTCCTGCAGCAATCACTGTTGCTGAGATCAGCAGGACCTTGAGGGCCCGTTTCCACTTGTGGGATTCGCAGCCTCCTGCACCATTTAGGATGGTTATGTTGGTGGATTTGTTTGCGGCGCCATTGTACCCTATGGCAGAGTTTCCCCGCGCAATTTGCCTGCAGGGAAACTCTGCGGATTCGGTGTGGAAACCGTGCCAGTGGAAACGGGCCCTGACACTGTCATTTTCAGAATGAACAAAAAACAAGATGTCCGCCTCCATGACACAGACACGTCACATTCAGTATCTTCATCCAGCAAGCCAGAAGCGCAATGATCACTCGTAAAGTTCCACTGTCTAGTTACTTAGAACTCTTTAGAAACTGTATCAAGCGATGGAAAGTTTGGTTCAGGTTTCCTTTAAAACCTAAATGCTCAGCGGGAATCAGGTCAGCGAATTAGTGTTACTGATGGATGAATGGATTGTGCTTCTTGGATGAATCAGAGTTTTGACCCTTTATAAATAGACCTTGGAAATGCCATAGCCTGGCGGTTCTCCAAACCTCTGGGACATCCGGTATGTCGGCCTCAGTAACAGCTGCGTCTGTGCGCCGGGCATTCAGGGAGCGCGGCAGCAGCGGGGTGAGATTTCTCTACCGACTGGCAGTCATTTCATCCATACAGAGGTAAAGGCTTGTAGTCACTCTCCGAGATCTGTCTGAAATGTAGCCAGCAGCTTAGCTGCAAGATTAATTGATTTGATAAAACCTTAAAGCACTACGATTTCTTTCCCCCCAACGGTAATCCCACCAGTTGCCTCGCTCTGTCCCTTTTTAAGATGTTCTAATCTACAGCAAGCAGCAACATTAGGGCAGCTTTAATAAAATCTTAAGAAGGGGATTTGTCATATAGTACATTTGTTTCGCTGGTTAGATGTGGTGATAAATGTACAAATGTGAGTTTCATCTGTTTCAAATGGCAGATTAATGCTCGGCTCAGTGCTGCTGCACTCTCTCTGGTATCCAGTGTGATTTTTAACTTCCTTAAAGGTACACGCCAGTCAGAGTGGGTGTTTTGTTCTTGCACTACCTGACCTTCCAGATCACTTTTTTGCTTGTTAAGGGTCAGAGTTTGGATTTCACATCCTCCATCTGCATCATACACAGCTGCTTGCAATGCCGGTAGGGACCCTGGAGTGTAGCATGCAGCTAACAATGCTCAGTGCAGCTCGCCAACCACAAACTCCGCTGTGTGCTGCATGGTACATGTGCCGTAGCTCCTCCCACAACATGTATCGCTCCCCTATTGGAGCTTCATCAGGTGACCAGGCAGGCGGCAAAATCTTTTAAGCAAACCTGTAACTTGAAAAAAGTTGGATACTTACTTCAGTAAAAGGAAATTTCTGGATCCTCCAGAGACTTCTCCAATAATTTTTAACCTCCCTGGCGTTCAATTTCCCTGGGATTTATGTGCAAAAAGTGATTGAATTAATTTTCATAACCTTTTTGTTCCTGTAATTTGCCAAAATGTGTCAAGCAAGGGTCTAGTATACAGCGCAGGAGAGTATTAAAATGTATGCACGTCAATACCGCTCACAGCATGTTTTGTATTGACGTGTATAACTGTCAATACCAATAGAGAGATTAAAGAGACACTGAAGCGAAAAAAAATGATATGATTTGTATGTGTAGTACAGCTAAGAAAAAAAACATTATGAGCAAAGACATGAGTCTAATATTGTTTCCAGTACAGGAAGAGTTAAGAAACTCCAGTTGTTATCTATGCAAAAGAGCCACTGAGCTCCACAATTTTCGCAAAGAGCTTGGTCTTCTGAAGCTTATTAGATCAAGTGTCTGTCACTGTATTCTCTTTTTCTCTGCAGAGAAGGGTTCAAAAGTTCACTTGCCTGCTCTGTAAAATCATTTAGAATGCTGAGTAGTGTGGAAACTGCAAATTAGAGAATGATGCAATGTTATAAAAAAAACAACAACTATATAACTGAAAATAAAAATGAGAATATTTTCTTTGCTACTAATGTAATAGTAATTATCCGTAGTACACAACCAATTCATTATATCATAATCTTTTTTTCTTTTTTTTCACTTCACTGTCTGTTTAAAGGGACACTTAAGTCAAACAAAAAAAATGAGTTTTACTCACCTAGGGCTTCCAATAGCCCCCTGCAGCTGTCCGGTGCCCTCGCAGTCTCCCTCCGATCCTCCTGGCCCCGCCGGCAGCCAGTTCCTGTTTCGGTGACAGGAGCTGACAGGCTGGGGACGCGAGTGATTCTTCGCGTTCCCAGACACATTAGCACCCTCTATGCTACTATAGCATATATCCTATTCCATATAGCAGCATAGAGGGTGCTAATGTGTCTGGGAACGCGAAGAATCACTCGCGTTCCCAGCCTGTCAGCTCCTGTCACCAAAACAGGAAGTGGCTGCCGGCGGGGCCAGGAGGATCAGAGGGAGACGGCGAGGGCACCGGACAGCTGCAGGGGGCTATTGGAAGCCCTAGGTGAGTAAAACTCATTTTTTTTGTTTGACTTAAGTGTCCCTTTAAGTCCATCGCTGGTCATGGAAACCCTTTTCTTTGTGGCTGCGCTTCCTTCCATGAACGAGTGCAGCTACACTGGTTCTGGACCCAATGCAAACCAGTGATCTGCTTCTATGTCCTAGCAGCACCCACCAAATGTCAACCCTTCTTATTATACTATTCACCCTCAGTTCTTACAATTCCCCATCCCAATGTTATATCTCTCGAAAAAGGCTGGATTTATACTTTTTCTGCCCCTAGGCCAAATTTGTTGTGACTTCCCTTCCTTTGTGAAACAGCGCCCCTCCCATTCCGTGTGCAGCCCCCTTTCTCATGTATCCATGTACTGTAAACCCTCTCTTTCTTAACAGCTCGCATGGATATTGGCTTCCCTTTTTGCTGTGTTGCTTCCCATTTGCAGCCTCCTCTTTCATGTGTATCAATCGTAAACCAACACTAGATTCTGTATACTGTAGCTGTCATTCCTATTTCTTTTGAGGTATCGATGGTCTTTAGGATGTTAGCAACAACCCCTAAAATAAGTGGGAAAGACCAGGAGTCCAATTGTGCAGTACCATTAGCTATAGGAGCAAGATGTATGGAGAGGAAATTATACTCACAAAGCTGGGTTGCAATCCTTGCCACCACCGTGTAGGCTTCCCGGAAGAAATCTGTCCCTACTCGGTTATCGAGGAAGAACTTGCTAGTAGATGGTCCCTCTCCAAAATACTTTATAGTATACAACTGTAAAGCTACAAATACCTCCTCTGGAGGTCCAGACCTAGACTGGTTACTGTTGTGGAGGCGCTCAGTATTTCTATAGTTGAACTATATGACTTTATACTACACTAGTAGACTTAAGCCCGTTTAAAGAAAAAAAACACATATATCCAGGCACATCGCCTCTAGTTAGGACATTACATAAGTTATTAAGGAAAGGGAGCTGCTGAAGGGGGTGTGGCCAGAAAACAGCAAAAATCTATTAACCCTTTGCACTCTCGCATGCAAATGTTCAAACAAATGCATTCACAGATTCACTCATCCAGGCACCACTGTTATCCCTACAGCTAAGTTTAAAGCCGGGGTCTTAGTTCACAGAAGAATGCATTCTTATGCTTAGTCACCTATACTGCGCAGAAGTGCCCAGGTAAACATAGGTGTCCTAACCCTGGCCCTGTAACATGCATAGTGCAGACATGCAAACACATTCATTGCATCAAACCTATCTAGGGATTAGGAGCACACATCCTGACGTCCTCTCCTGAGACAGATGGCACATCTTACCAATCGCACAAGGGAGCTAACGTAATGTATCCATGCGCACCATGCACATACACCAGCATAAGCTGTGTGCATGCTGACAAAAAAACACATACAGGGGAAGGAGGGAGTGCACTGAATTAAAACCCTAGCCACAGGGGGCAGTAACAAGAAAAAAACACATATATACAGGCACATCGCCTCTAGTTAGGACATTAAAAACGGGATCCAGGTCTGTTTTTCTGCCGCCGCCAGTCAGTGCGCATGCGTGCGCCCACACCCGCCGCACGCTCCCCTGCACCTACCGCGCACGCACGCAGCCTCCCGCCCACCCGCCTCTCTCCCTGGTCTTGTCCAGCTGTCCGTGTCCGTTATTGCATACATGCGCAGTAGCAAATAATAGGGACACAGGGACAAACGCTGGACGCAGTGACACAGGGGTTTTATAGCATAGGATACTTCTATATACATGGTTTAAAGAGGTTATCGCTTACCTCTCTGGAAGATATGACACCAGTGAACTGGGAAAAAGATTTATTTGACACAAATGATAAGACAACGCTTTCATGGGTACTTGCCCGCTTCCTCAGGTCAATCTGAGTCATACCTATTGGGGGTGGTAGTGTGGTGCCTATTGGGGTGGTAGGAGTTAGCGTGAGCGCCTCACATTCACTGCTATCATACGCTCAGGCATGGCTTTTTGAATTGACCTGAGGAACCTGGCAAGCAACACACACAATTTATCACTCTCAGCTCTAGCAATTTCGTACCTTTATCTGGTCAGCGCGTGCCTGTCAGCCAATCAGGTGCACAGTTATACACCCTTTGCCTGCCGTACCAAATATAGCAGGAAGTGCACAAATTAGTCAGCATTCAGATGGGAGGCTTCGGTTCGACGTAATCGTAGATTATGTTGCTAGCAAGACAGGTAAGTGGTTACAGAGGGACCCCTGTGGGAGATGTGCCTGCACGGGGCGGTCCTGCTAGATGACATAATCTATGATTACGTCCAACCGAATCCTCCCACCTGAATGCTTCCTAATTTATGCAATTCCTGCTGGATTTGGGACGGCAGGCAAAGGGTGTATAACAGTACACCTGATTGGCTGACGGGTGCCTGCTGACCAGATAAGGGTAGGAAATTGCTAGAGCTGGGAGTGAGCAATTGTGTGTGTTGCAGTCAGCATTCAGTTCAGAGGCAAGGGGGGTGAATTCCCAGGTGGTGAGAGTTCCGGGAACAACCCGCACTTTCCTCTGGGCATCGTATGGTGGTTTAGGGGCCCCGGCCAGTGAGAGAGTCCGGGGCCCCTGGCTGTCGTATTTGTGTAAGTGGCTGGAAAGTGTACTGGTTAAGGGCTCTGCCTTTGACATGGGAGACCAGGGTTCGAATCCTGGCTAGGTCAAGTTCCTATTCAGTAAGGAGTTCAAGGCAAGACTCCCTAACACTGCAGGGTGGCCTCTTGAGCGCGTCCCAGTGGCTGCAGCTCTTGAGCGCTTTGAGTCTGAAAGGAGAAAAGCGCTATACAAATGTTCGGATTATTATTATTATTATTATTTGAAGCTGGAAAGCAATTCAGGAAACACGTTGTCTTATTTTTTGTGTCGAATACATTTTTTTCCTAGTTCACTGGTGTCATATCATCCAGAGAGGTAAGTGATAACCTCTTTAAACCATAGATAGATAGATAGATAGTATATAGTCATATACAGTAGTTCTTCTATAGGCACACCGGGTGCTTCCACCACAGTAACAAGTCTTATTTCTTTTGAGGTTTCTTTTTTTTTTTTTTTTAAACTAGTTAAAGGGGCACTATGGCGAAACATTGTAAAATTTAAAATTTAAACAAATAAGAAGTATGCTTCTTCCAGAGTAAAATGAGCCATAAATTGCTTTTCTCCTATGTTGCTGTCACTTACTATAGGTAGTAGAAATCTGACAGAAGTGACAGGTTTTGGACTAGTCCATCTCTTCATAGGGGATTCTTAGCAAGGCTTTTATTCTTTATAAAGATATTCCCTAAAAAGGATTTAAATAATGATGGTGGCCAGCTTCCCTGCTCGCTACACAGTTTTTTAGCAGTTGGACGGAGCAACTGCCATTCACTAAGTGCTTTTGAAAATAAATAAATCCCTGAGAATCCCCTACGAAGAGATGAACTAGTCCAAAACCTATCGCTTCTGTCAGATTTCTACTACTTACTGTAAGTGACAGCAACATAGGAGAAAAGTCATTTATGGCTCATTTTACTTTGGACAAATGTACTTCTTATTTGTATATGTGTTTTACATATTTTAAATTTTACAATTTTTCGACAATAGTGCCCCTTTAAACAAACTAGTTACAACCAGCGTCAAGTTTGCATTTATGGCCTGCGTAAAATTTAACTGCACGATCCGCCTGCTATTCTGCAACAACCACACAAGGCTATTTAATAACCTTTTTTTTTTTCCCTCTCCTCTTTCGTTGATACAGTGATCCTTCAATTTTCTGAAATGTTCCCCCATCTTCAGACACTGATTGAATTCTTGTTTGGTTTACTGGAAGGACCGTTAGATTAAATTAACAAGTTTTGTTCTGCTCGAAAGAAGTGACCCTCAGCCACCTTCAGTTTGTAGAAATAATCATCCTTTCAGTGATTTATTGATTGGATTTGTAGCAACACATTGCTTTTGTCAATAGCCTCAGTCATAGGTCTTGCAGATCTAATAGGCTTGCTCTTATTGTGGTGGACTCAGCAGCGGGGGGAGCCAATCCCGGCCCCCCACTTGGGCCGCTGTTTAGCGCAGCTTTAAAGTGATGGCTTATCTAAACACACGCGAGCTGACACTGTTTTACAGAGAGAGGCTGCGGTTCACTTAGCCGGGTGCCTGAGCTTCAATTAATTACTGTGTACAGTCATTAAGTGCAATTTCACATCTAATCATACTCTCATCCTGTTAAGGGTCATTTCGGCACGGTTTCAGGTGCTTTCACATTAAATAAAATAGCTAACGGAAAAAAGTCAGAAACACAAACCGTGAATATGAAGCAAATGTTTTTTTTTTATCTTGGCGCTAGCATCCCTGCATCTGTTCCTCTCAGAGATGCGATCCTGCTGCATTCACATGAATGAGGCACTGCGCACTGCTCTGAAAGGACACAGGTGTCGATAAGAGCCAGGCGGGGCCAGACACATAACTATTTGTAATGAGAGAAGAGGCACCGCAACAACATATCATAGACTGTAAGGGAGCCCATACATTACATACATACATTCAGGGCTTTGGAGTAGGAGTCTAGGAATTTAGTGCAATACCTGGAGAGGGAGTTGGTGGTTTCATTAGAAGGACTCTGAGCAGAGGTGAAAAAGGGAAATCTGGAGTTACCTGGAGCTTCAACCAGCCCCCCATAGCCCGTGAGATCCTTCTGTGTGTTCTCTAGGTCTCCTCCGTGGTCCTGCTGGCGGTTCCATAAACCTGTCTTTCGAGTACCACGCATGCACAGGACCCTTACGGCGACAAGCGTGATGATGCGCCGGGCACCTGCACGGTGCATGTGTGACTTTGCCCAAAGTCGTGCACCTACCAGAGCTGCCAGCAGGATCACGGAGGGGACCCAGAGGACAACGAGGGACCTCGCATGAGGGACTGGAGGAAGCTCCAGGTAAGTCCAGATTTTCATCTCTGCTCAGGGAACTTGAGGAATCAGTCGTATTATTTGTGTAATAACTCCACAGCCCTGGTAAACATAAGGCTAAGGAGTCGGAGTTGAGGAGTCGGAGTAATTTTGGATTACCAAAATCGCAAATGCAGGACATGCAGCATTTTTAGCGTTTAGCGTTAGAATTTCTGCAATGTAACGTATATAAACGCTGGCATAATCGCTCATCAAAACCTACACAGAGCGATTTTGCTAGCATTTTTACATTACTGCACACCTGTAACAAAATAAAAATCAATTGAAAAGGACCAATCGGAATTAAAATCGCTAATCGTAACACAATCGCTGGCAAAAAGCTGACTTTTTTTAAGACGCTACCAAAATCGCCAGGAATTGCTCATGAAATCGCTTACAAACGCTGATTAAAAACGCTTGCAATTAGCGATAGTGTTTTGTAGTGGGTTCCAGGTCTAAAGTCAGTCTGAAAAAACTGAAAAAAAAAAGAAAGATACTCCCCTAAGGAGAGCGAAGGCTCCGGGTCCTAATGAACCTGGATGCAGGATATAGCAGGATAAAGGGGAAAGAAGCGCCCAGAGAAGATAAAATAGTGTTTGTAGCCATAAATAAGACGCCTTATTTGTGGCTACAAGCACTATTAGGCACTGCCATTAGGCCTGAGGAAGTGGATATGCACCCACGAAACACGTTGCCAGTGCAATAAAATTCTATTAATACGTGAATTTGTCTTCATTGAGGTAAGCCACCTCACTTTTTTCATTTTTTTGTTTTTGATGCATTTTATCTTCTCTGGGCGCCTCTTCCCCCTTTACCCTGTGCCTTCACCCTCCTTTTGGAGGGGGATCAACCATCTTTGACCAATTTAGGTCATTTGAGGTTTGCTTTTTATCAAGAGTGGGACCATTACCAGCTCCGTCTGGTCACCCGAGTGGAGGCGGGGTTATACATCTCCACTTGCTTCTAGTGGTCGGTAGCCCTTCTGCAACCCACCTTTGTGAGTATAATCCATTCACATATCTTATGTACTTCTGGTACTGTGACATACTGCGCCATTAGGGCTCCTGTTGTCTCTGTTTTCTTTCTGCAGGGTGCAATTTTTATTATCCCTACTTTTTGTCCACTCACAGTGCGTTTGTTCCAGCGCAGGATCACCCGTTCATACCCCCCGCCACCGGAGGCTTCGGCAGTCTTCCAGTCTCGAGTGTTCCCGAAGACGGGCGGCTCTGTACTGCGCATGTGCGAGAGAGCGTGCTCACGCATGCACACTATGGAGCAGTCCTCTTTGGGAGCACTTGGGCTCTTGAAGACTGCCGAAGCCTCCCACAGGAGCAGAGAGCAGTCTCCGACCCATCGGTGGGAAACTGCTAGAAGGGGAGCGGTGGAGCACGGGGACCAGGAAAGGAACAGGAAGGCTCTATAGGTCCCAAAGCCTTCCGTCTCCTTAAAGGGGCACTACAGCGAAGAACTAAAATTTAAAATATATGCAAACATATTCAAATAAGAAGTACATTTTTTTCCAGAGTAAAATGAGTCATAAATTACTTTTCTCCTATGTTGCTGTCACTTACAGTAGGTTGTAGAAATCTGACAGAAGTGACAGGTTTTGGACTAGTCCATCTCTTCATAGGGGATTCTCTACAAGGCTTTTATTCTTTATAAAGATATTCCCTGAAAAGGATTTAAACAAAGATGCTGGCCCGCTGCCCTGCTCCCTACACAGTTTGTTGGCAGTTGGACAGAGCTGTCATTCACTAAGTGCTTTTGAAAATAAATATCCCTGAGAATCCCCTATAAAGAGATGGACTAGTCTAAAACCTGTCGCTTCTGTCGGATTTCTACTACCTACTGTAAGTGACAGCAACATAGGAGAAAGGTAATTTATGGCTCATTTTACTCTGGAAAAAATGTACTTCTTATTTGTATATGTTTGCACATTTTTTAATTTTACAGTTCTTCGCTGAAGTGCCCCTTTAAAGGGGAACTGAAGAGAGAGGTATATGGAGGCTGTCATGTTTATTTCCTTTTAGACAATACCAGTTGCCTGGCAGCCCTGCTGATCCTCTGCCTCTAATACTATTAGCCATAGCCCCTGAACAAGCATGCAGCAGATCAGGTGTTTCAGTGGTTCAGACTTATAAGTCTGATCTGACAAGACTAGCTGCATGCTTGTTTCTGGTTTTAATCAGATACTACTGCAGAGAAATAGACCAGCAGGGCTGCCAGGCAACTGGTATTGATTAAAAGGAAATAAACAGGACAGCCTCCATATACCTCTCTCTTCAGTTCCCCTTTAAGGGAGTATCTTTTTTGTTTTTTTGAATGGCTTCAGACTCCCTTTAACGGTTTCCTGTGTAACACAGTCCATCCTGCAACTATATATTGATCTGAGACATATCGATGCGCTTTGAGTCCTGTGGGAGAAAAGCGCTTTACAAATGTTATTGTATTGTATTCTTGTACCAGAGTAGCAGCTTAAACAAGCGCTATACATCAGCCCCTGCTTACGCTCGATCTGTATTGGAGATTTAAAAATGCATCTGTGAAGCCCAGCTGTTTATGCGTCTTGGCAATGCTGTGACAGTCCTCTGATCCCCCCTGTTCTCTCCCTCCTCTCGGGGAGGCTGGATGCCGAGCTGCGTTCGTTCGCACCTCACGGTTTTATATGGTTTTGTACCCGGAAGATAGCTCACATTTCACAATGAAATAGGGAGCCATTCATTATGTCTTTCTGGAGATCTCTCAAGTCTAGTCAACTGCTACTGCGAGTGACAGCAGGGAAAGGTTACGTGTTCTAGATGACAGATTTATCTGCAGCACCCTCCAGTTCTGAGCGAGCACGCTGCAGGGGATGCGAAGTGTTCTCTCTCTTGACAATGGGGGCTTTCTTGCCATTTACCGCTGGCCGCTAAAAACCCACCTTAAAGGGACTCTTGTCTTTTCTTTTTGAAAGCTTGTTATCTCTTTAGCCTGCTTAAAGGGAACCTGAACCGAGTAAAGTTATTTAAAATAAAAACATAATGTACCCTCAAATTAGTGTTACACACTCGCCGTCAGTTTCTCTCAGAAGTCCACCATTTTTTTCTTACAATGATCCCTTCCAGATCAGTTAGAGTGATTAAGATGCGGAATGCATTGCCACAGGAAGTAGTTATGGCAAATTCTATATTTGCATTTAAAGGAGGCTTAGATTCTTTCCTTGCAATTTGAATCACATTTTTTTCAGCCCCCACACAGAGAAATGGTGGCCTATCAAAGTTTTATCATTATCGAGCTATCAGAAGCATTTGCACTTCCTACACAGAAGTTTTATGACCTGTAATTAGTTTTTTTTTCCTTATGACGGTGGTACAGTGCTGCAATTAAAAAAAATGGAATAAAGATTTTTACACACAGGTCATGTGTGGGAATGCTTTCAAATATTATTTCATGTAACCAAGAGTAGTTACTGTAATTTTATTTTTTTGTGGTATAATCCCACTTTAACCTCTTGCCAACCGCTCCAAGCCGATTGGCATGAAGGCGCCGGCAGTCCCAGGACCACTCCACGCCGATTGGCGTGAAGTCCAGGATCATTAGTCTCCAAGCGGCAATCGCCGTCTAATAACACTGCACAGTGCTGCGATCTAAGGCAGCGCTGTACTGGGGACAGCCATGTGACACGGATGGGGAGGGGGGGGGGGGTAATAACTTGTTTGCTAGGTTGTACGGCCCTGGAGCGAGGCCTTAAAGCTGCAGTGGCCTATTTATTAAAAAATGGCCTGGTCACGAGGGGGTTTAACACCGCAGTCCTTAAGTGGTAAAGAATTGTTTTGTATTTATCAGAATTGTTTATAGCTTATGGATGTTAATATATTCCTATGTGTATTTTTCTGAGAAGCGTGCTGTAATTCATATATTATTCATGTATACATATGACTGGTGTATCCATAGACTCTATACAATGAGCACAAGGTTACAGTGGAGAACTGTGCAGTACAGGGGCTGCTATGTCTGTATCAGGCCTTGTTGTGTTAACAGATTGATCTTGTAGTTAAACTGATGAAGGGCAGCATTCAGTGAGGCAGAATGGCGAGCCTATTACCTTGATATCAGTGGGGTATTTTTGTGTGGCAGTGTCTGTTGGAACTGATAAGCGCCCAGCGGGCTCCCTGTGCCGGCGCCTCCTTCTGGATATTGATTGCCGGACCTCAGGCTGCTCCTATTATGAGGCGGTCATTCATTACTTCACAAGCAGCTCGCGGCCCCATTCCTGGGCTCCGCTCTGATTAGTGTTTCCAGGAAACTTTACGGATAATCAAACGTCAGATTGCTGAAAAGCGGGAGACGTAATTGCTTCTCAGAATTTTTCCCGCACTTGGTTACGGCCGCCGCAGATTTACGGACGTTTGTGGACGGCAAACGGATAATATTGAGGGAGCGGATTTTTTTTCCACGTGACAAAATTTATGTGGTATTTATCATTTTGTTAAAGAAAAACTCTGGTCAAGATGTATTGAAAAATACAGTACAGGTAGACCCCGAACGACCCGTTGTTACCAACGGCACGAAAAGGGTAACGAGGCAAAAACATTTTTTTTTTCAAATAGACCTTATAGTTTTTGAGAAAATCAATTTAAAAAAAATTCTTCTAAGTTTTGCATACACATTTTAGGCCTGGAACCCACTAAAAAGTGCTAACGCTAATTGCAATCGCTAGCGTTTTTAATGAGCGTTTTGTAAGCGATTTCATGAGCGTTTTCTGCCGATTTTGGTAGCGATTTTAAATAGTGTAAGCGTTTTGCCAGCGATTGTGTAGCGATTACCATTTTTAATTCGGATTGGTCCTTTCAATTCATTTTAATTTTTTTACAGTGTGCAGTAATTTAAAAACGCTAGCAAAATGGCTCTGTGTAGGTTTTGATGAGCGATTACGCCAGCGTTTATATACTTTACATTGCAGAAACGCTAAACGCTAAAAATGCTGCATTTTCTGCGTTTGCGATTTTAGTAATCACAATCGCTCCAGTGGAATTTGGCACATCCATTAACATTAGCTGGACGTTTATGGAAATCGCTGGCATTTTGAATCGCTCATAAAATGGCTCTAGTGGGATCCAGCCCCCACACATTTTAAACCAAACCTGTGATCCAGCCCTGGATAAAGGGGAACAGAAGGAGGCATAAAGGGAGGCAGGGATCAGCGGTAGTACAGAGGGACACAGTGGAGGCGCCACAGATGGAGACACTGAGGGAACTGGGACAGAGGGGACACAGTGGGGGCAAAGGTGGCATAGAGGGGGATAATGAAGACAGAGAGGAACAAAGGTGACACACAGGGGGACACTGGAAGCAAAGGGGGGTACAGAGGAGGTACAGGGGACAGAGATGGCACAGTGTTCTGACTTAAGAATGGATTCAGGTTAAGAACAAACCTACAGTCCTCATCTCGTTTGTTAACCTCGGACTACCTGTATTTGAAATCTAAGTTCTATCAATTAAACTGTGGTTGGAGATGATCAACCAAATTGAAGAAATAATGGAGCATATTGCAACCAAAAAAAAAAAAACTTGATTGACTATTGCAGTTCTATTTTATCAGGCCTCCTTCTAAACCGCATGCCCCTCCCCCTCCCCCCTTTTAATCGGTAATGAATGCAGCAGCCAGACTGGTCAATTCCTCTCATCATAGTGCATCCACAGCGCCCCTCTGTAAAACCCTCCACTGGCTCCCCATCCACTTCAGGATCAACTTAGTGGCTGGATAGTGTACTGGTTAAGGGCACCGCCTTTGACATGAGAGACCAGGGTTCAAATCCTAGCAAAGGTCAGTACCTATTCAGTAGGGAGTTCACGGCAAGACTCCCTAACACTGCAGGGTGGCCTCTTGAGCGCACCCTTAGTGGCTGCAGCTCTTGAGCGCTTTGAGCCGGACAGGAGTCGGATTATTATTATTATTATCAAATTCAAAATTCTGTGCTTGGCCTACAAATTGCCTTGGCCCCTCCAATCCTCCAACGATCTGCGCCTGTTTGCACTGCACTCTTCTCACTCCCACACGCAATTGCAGGACTTCACTAGGGCGGCCCCCATTATCTGGAACTCGCTGTCATCAGCCATGAGACTTGCTCCCACCTTTAATTCATTCAAACGAGCCCTCAATACTTACTTTTTCATTCTCGCCTACCCCTCGCATCAGTACTCCTCCGGTTACATAGTTACATAGTTATTTTGGTTGAAAAAAGACATACGACCATCGAGTTCAACCAGTACAAAGTACAACTCCAGCCCGTCCCCCACATACCCCTGTTGATCCAGGGGAAGGCGAAAAAACCCCCACAAGGCATGGTCCAATTAGCCCCAAAAGGGAAAAATTCCTTCCTGACTCCAGATGGCAATCAGATAAAATCCCTGGATCAACATCATTGGGCATAACCTAGTAATTGTAGCCATGGATGTCTTTCAACGCAAGGAAAGCATCTAAGCCCCCTTTAAATGCAGGTATAGAGTTTACCATACCGACTTCCTGTGGCAATGCATTCCACATCTTAATCACTCTTACTGTAAAGACCCCTTTCCTAAATAAATGGCTAAAACCTTTTTCCTCCATGCGCAGATCATGTCCTCTAGTCCTTTGAAAAGGCCTAGGGACAAAAAGCTCATCCGCCAAGCTATTATATTGCCCTCTGATGTATTTATACATGTTAATTAGATCCCCTCTAAGGCGTCTTTTCTCTAGACTAAATAAACCCAGTTTATCTAACCTTTCTTGGTAAGCGAGACCTTCCATCCCACGTATCAATTTTGTAGCTCGTCTCTGCACCTGCTCTAAAACTGCAATATCTTTTTTGTAATGTGGTGCCCAGAACTGAATTCCATATTCCAGATGTGGCCTTACTAGAAAGTTAAACAGGGGCAATATTATGCTAGCATCTCAAGTTTTTATTGCCCTTTTAATGCATCCCAAAATTTTGTTCGCTTTAGCTGCAGCGGCTTGGCAATGAGTATGATTATTTAACTTGTTGTCGATGAGTACTCCTAAGTCCTTCTCCAAGTTTGATGTCCCCAACTGTATCCCATTTATTTTGTATGGTGCTAGACCATTGGTACGACCAAAATGCATGACTTTACATTTGTCAACATTGAACTTCATCTGCCATGTATGTGCCCATATAGCCATCCTATCCAGATCCTGTTGCAATATGACACTATCTTCCTGAGAGTTGATGATTCTGCACAATTTTGTATCATTGCTCACTACTGCATCTACTAGGTCATTAATAAATAAATTGAAGAGCACTGGACCCAGTACAGACCCCTGTGGGACCCCACTGCTAACAGTCTCCCATTTTGAGTACGATCCATTGACCACAACTCTTTGTTTTCTGTCCATTAGCCAGTCCCCTATCGATGCACACAAACTCTTCCCCAGTCCTTGCATCCTCAACTTTTGCACCAGACTTCTGTGGGGAACAGTGTCGAAGGCCTTTGCAAAGTCCAAGTATATCACATCTACAGCATTCCCAATATCCATATTAGCATTCACTACCTCATAAAAGCTGAGCATGTTAGTCAAACAGGACCTGTCTTTAGTAAACCCATGTTGATGCTGAGAAATAAGATTATTTTCTACTATGAAGTCATGTATAGTATCTCTTAGTAACCCCTCAAATAGTTTGCATACAACTGATGTTAAGCTTACAGGTCTATAATTTCCTGGATCAGATTTTTTGCCCTTCTTAAATAATGGGAAAACGTGGGCTGTACGCCAATCCACTGGGACTCTGCCAGTTGCAAGAGAGTCACAAAAGATAAGATAAAGGGGCTTAGCTATATCTGAACTTAATTCCCTTAGGACCCGAGGATGCATGCCATCCGGGCCAGGTGCCTTGTCTATTTTTAATTTATTTAGTCTTGCCTTTACTTCTTCCTGCGTTAAGTATTTAATATTACAGTTAGAATATTGAGACTCTTCTGCCTCTGTAATTTGCAACAGTGCTGTTTCCTTTGTGAAGACAGAAGCAAAGTTCTGCTGAACTCCCTCTCAGCACACCCACCTTTTGTGTCTTTACCCCCACCTTTTAGATTGTAGGCCTCTGGCAGGGCCCTCCCCTCTAGTGTGTCCAGCTTGATCATGCATGCTCACTATCACACGCCCCTTTCGTGGACATTGGCTTCAATTCATCAAAAGCTGTTCGATAACAAAAACCAAGTCATTAAAGAGAGACGGAAGTCTCCCAAAATACCTGTTTTTCTTTTAAAATAATCTTTAATATGAATGCCCTAGCTGAAACGTCGCATCCCCGCGGGTGCACACTAACTAAATCACCCCAAACTCCCCGGGGCACATTGCGGGGAGCGCTTTCGTGTAGAGGCAGAGCTTTCGGCTGTAGCTCTGCCTCTCCGCAAGTCCATCTGCGCAGATCTCCGCCTCCGGCCGCCCCTCTCAGTCTTCTTTTAGTGAGAGGGGTGGGGAAAGGCGGAGATACGCGTAGATTGATGTGCATGGAGGCAGAGCTGCAGCCCAAAGCTCTGCCTCCTTAGGGCAGCGAAATCAAAGTCGTGGATTTTTGCCCAGCAGTTTAGGGTGATATAGTTAGTGTGCAGCCGCGGGGATGCAGCGTTTCAGTTAGGGAAATGATATTAAAGATGATTTTACAAGAAAAACATGTATTTTGAGAGACTTCAGAGTCTCTTTAAAACACTGCATTCAGTATTTTAGACATGGGTTTGCTAATTAATCAATATTTTCACATGTGTGGTAGATGTTTGGTAATTTACCAAATCAGATAGGCTTAGTGCACACCGATCGGTTTTTGGAGCGGCCGCATCCACCTGTAAAAACGCTTGGCTAATGTATTGCAATGGGATAGTGCACACCGGCGGTTTGAGGTTTTTGCCAAGCCGCAAACGCGCCTCCTGCTGCACGTTTGCGGTTTTCGGAAGCGTTTCGTCCTCAATGTAAAGTATAGGAAAAACGCAAACCGCTCTGAAAAACGCTACTTCAGAGCGGTTTGCCAGGCGTTTTTGTTACAGAAGCTGTTCAGTAACAGCTTTTACTGTAACAATATGTGTAATCTGCTACACAAAAACGCTCCAAAACCGCTAGGTGTGTTTAGAAAACCTCTCTAAACATACCTAGAATCGCTCTGAAATCAGCTCCAAAAACCGCTAGGTGTGTTTAGAAAACCTCTCTAAACATGTCTAGAATCGCTCTGAAATCAGCTCCAAAAACCGCTAGCGTTTTGTGGATCTGCTAGCGGTTTTGGTGTGCACTGGGCCTAACAGCAGTTTTTTGTTGTTACGCTGTTGTTCATGACGTGAGGGCATTACAAAAGAAAATAAGCATCCATGACTTCCCTTTAGATGTGCATGTTATACTGCCTCTGCTTGCTCTGAATCTGCTTTGAATCTGTCCCATTAGTTTTAACATGCTATTTACTTGCCACAGCTTAGATGAACTGCCAAGAAACATTACACATGCCCTGCTTAGGTCATTTCCCCACCAGCTCCCATTAGCATCTCTTCATATTCAAGCAGGAAGTGAAGGGGTTACACTGTGGAAGGGCGCCAGGAAAACGCATTTTGTTCTTTTCTCTCTGCTTTCTGCCTGGGGGTTAGGAAAGCTAGAACCTCCTACAAAGCCTGCCCTTCCTATCAAAGAGAAGACTGGGGCTTGCAGGAGAGAGAACTGTCCCTATTGGATCTCTGCTTCTGTCAGTCAGAGGGATATCCACATGGAAGCCTTTTGTAGCTAGTTATCACAACCTCAGAACAGCTGGTAATGATCAAACACATTCCTGTGTGTTACCGTTCAATGCTGTAACCTTGATGAATTGACATTTACTGACATGTGTTTAAGTATTTACTGCACAAGGTCATTTACCTCCCTGCTCGGTAATTTCAGCTTTCCACGCGGTAACAGCCTTTATGAATTGACATTTTCCTAAGTGCTCAGTAAAGTCAGCTGTTTTTAGCATCACCAAATGCGGTAATGCTTGATGAATTGAAGCCTTTATTTTGTACCAAAGACATTGAACTACTGTTAAGGTGGGTACATACATCAGATAAAAGTCTTTGGAAAATGAAAGATCACAGACCAATTTTACCCCCTTCCATGTAGTATGAGAGCCATACTCTATACAGTCTATTCTATTGAGCTGAACTCCCCATCAGATAAAATCTTTGCAAGAGGCTGCACACAAAGATGCTGTACACATGCAGGAGATCAGTATCTGCAAAAGATCTGCTCCTGCTAAAGATCCGTTCCTGCAAAATGCATTCATAGTCTATGATATCTGCAGATCTCATACACACCTTGTTTAACAGGCATTCATCTGCAGATCAGACAATTATCTGCCGATCTGAAGATCCATCCTGGTGGATCTGATCTGCAGACAGCTTCTGTCTTGTCGATTACTTGTCGGGAATATAGTAAATAAATGTTTTCCTGGCAGAATACAACTTCTGAGGGCAGGGAGAGATAAAATACATGAATTATTGATCTTTTTCCAACTCTGGGACACTTATTAGGCCGCTACTGAACAGAGGCAACAAAACATTCAATCTAGTTGTAAATGTATAAATATAAAATAAAACCATGAGATATCTACAAAAGGTCATTTTTAGGAGTAGGAGGATAAATATAGTTTCGTATCAGTTAATTTCACCTTGGGTTTATTTTAAGATAAATAAATAAAAATGTCTGCATTTATGGCTATAGCATGAATCCTAATTAGGATTTCATCCAAATTTTGCTCAGTAACCTACAGTCTATTGACACATCTGTTGCTTTATGGAGGTCCCTGTAGTAGAAGGATAACAATGCTCTATCGGTGGGAACTCCAATGGCATCGAATGGCACAAGAAGCTAGGTGCTCAGCACGCCGATCATTCTGGTAAAAAAAAAAAAAAAGTCCAAGTAGATTAATTAAATCAATTCAATTTCTGGTTCGATTCCATCAATCTGATCGGATTGGTATGGAGATTTTTGCCCATTAGTGGTCACAAATGATCATTTCTAATTGTTCATATAAAGAATTGTTTGTAAATGATAGTTGGGCAAATTGTATCATTAGTTGCCACCTTAAAGGACAACCGAGGTGACATGTGACATGATTAAATAGACGTGTATGTACAGTGCCAAGCACACACATAACTAGGCTGTGTTCCTTTTTTCCCTTTCTCTGCATGAAAAAAGGTAAACATCAGGTATGCAAGTGACAGTTTCTGTCCGCGTCAAGACTGGGTCAGGTTATAACATAGCCCTCACTGATAAGTAATTACAGCCATAAAACACTTTCCTGTCAGTAAATGGCTTTTGAGAGCAGGAAAGAGATAAAAAGGTTCAATAAGACATAGATTTGAGCTCTGGCATACTTCAATGAAGGTGTCATTGAGCAAAGATAATGAAACAGTAAAAACGTATAAACTAGATTTAAATATAAAATAAAATTGTGGGATATCTAAAAAAAAGTCATTTTTAGGAGAAGGAGGGTAGATACAATTGTTTTTCTCATCCGTTTATTTTCACCTTGGATGTCCTTTAACAAGGAAATGAAAGTTTAATAGTCCCCCAGTGTAAATTAGTACTGAGGCCCTTGTCCCTGTTCTTACGCCACTGCTGGTTAGTATAGTTTCCTGCCTGAGTAATCAGATATTGGTGCGTGTTCACAGCTCCCCATGTCTATTGAAGTAGCTGCAATGCTGCACGTCCAACCCTCGTCTATATCCATATACAGTTTTACATTATTTTTCTTCCATATCTGAATTCACTGTACGCCCTTCATGACTTCAGCAGTTTTTTCTGCAGTGTGTTTTTGCACTGCCTCTAATTCATTATCAGACATCACATTGTGTTATGTATTCATTATTGATATCTCCCCAGATTGCTACATTTGTCTTACACATTCCAATTTATGTTCCGTATTTGCATTAGATTCCTGTCAGCTGTCCGGAGCTGAAAGAGGAACTGTGGGGAAAAGCATGGGGGGGGGGGGATTTGTACATTGCAAAGTCGGAAGTTAAAAAATAGAAGCGAGATCAAGAAATGATCGATATCCACCATGTAATTTGTTCATATTGTTTGATCCGCAATCACCCTGCATGTAATCCTCTTTACTACTGGCAGACATGAAAAAAACAGACCGCACCAACTTCCATTATGTATAACCACACCCCCTAATAACACGATAGGCTTAAAGGATGTTTTTTTTTTATATACAGTAGATATACATACCGGTATGCACAGAGGGAGATACTAGTTGCTTAGCAGTTGGAAACAGCCGTTTCTTTCCCACAATGCAACAAGGTTCACAGACGGGAAACTGTCAGGACAATGGTCATGACATCACACCGTGGGAGGGGTTTCACCACAATATGCAGACATAACATAACATGCAGACCCCCCGATGATCTATTCAAAAAAGGGTAAAGATTTCTCATGGGAAAGGGGGTATCAGTTACTGATTGGGATGAAGTTCAATCCTGGGAAACAGTTCAGACAAATCCCCTTTCATTAAAGAGGAACTTTAACCAAGGATTAGTAAGTATATCAAATAGCGCTGCAATGTTCATAAACAGAAGAAAGAAGAAACGAAAGTTCCACTTCAATTCTGATAAAAGTCTCTATGTATGCGCTTCTCTGTAGGATGTAGCAAATCCTGTCTGCAAATTTTCTATGTAGGTAGCGCTCCACATTGATAGGTAGATGAAAAGTAGTTTGTCCCCTTAGGGACCGCACTCACCCGTCCAGGAGGACCACTATCAGACTGGTCAATAGCGTTTTAGGAGTACTCCTCGTTGGCGTCCGTCCGGGTGCCCTGGTCGTGCTGTCCGTATGCTGTCCGTGCAGGGTGATGTCTCCAATATGGATAGATGCCTCCAAAATGAATAGATGCCTTCAATACACCTCATAGAGGATAGATGTCTCCAATATACCTCATAGAGAAAATGAACAATCCATAGCGTAACTCCATAAAAAGTATAACAAAATGTATTCCATAAAAATACTCACAAACATAGCGGTTTGGTACAGGCGTTTAGAGTAATTAACGGGCTCTCCCCCGTGCCTCCCGGGTAAGGCCTATAGAGGTTGTCCGCCCTACTCGATTCTCGCCATCCGTCCCCGCGTTTCGGTATAGTTCCTGGTTACCCTGTGGCTCCTCCATCCTATCCATATTGGAGACATCACCCTGCACGGACAGCACGACCAGGGCACCTGGACGGACGCCAACGAGGAGTGCTCCTAAAACGCTATTGACCAGTCTGATAGTGGTCCTCCTGGACGGGTGAGTGCGGTCCCTAAGGGGACAAACTACTTTTCATCTACCTATCAATGTGGAGCGCTACCTACATAGAAAATTTAACCAAGGACTGAACTTCATTCCAATCAGTAGCTGATACTCCCTTTCCCATGAGAAATCTTTACCTTTTCTTGAAAAGATCATCAGAGGGGGGGGGTGTAAGGGTCTGCATGGCTGATAATGTGGTTAAACCCCTCCCACAGTCTGATATCGTACCATGGTCCTGACAGTTAGCAGTCTGTTAATAGCGTTGCATTGTGGGAAATACTGGCTGTTTCTAACTGCCAAGCAAACCATATCTCCCTCTGTGCATGGAATTCTCAGTAACAAACATTCCGTACAGATCACCTGGCAGAACTTAAGTGGTAAATTTCAGAATGTAAATCAGGGAGAGGAAAGATTTTACAATGGGCAAACACTGACTAACTAATCTATAAATGAATATTGTAAAAAAAAATAAAAAAATTATCGATTGTTATATTTGGTACAGTTACTCTTTAAAATCCCTGTTTTATTTTTATTTTTTCCCTCTGTAGACAGCAGACATCACAGGGGAAAAAAACAAACAAAAAAACTTTATTTATAAAAGACGCCTGTTTTCCTGTGCAGGCCGGATAAACAACATAATGATATACAGCCACTACGCTGTACCCATAAATTAAACTGTTAGGACAAGTTCTTCAGCTGTGTGATTATACAAAGTAAAACAATTTATTGCTTCAGCAGACAGTGTTAATGAAAGATATGGGGATTCAGTTCGTACACTGAATTAGGTTTTATTTCCTATTACAGATGTCTAATAAAGGCGTGATATAAGGACATTAGCGATATTGTAACGAGAATTGCTTGTTACGTGGCTCTTAAAAAAAGTTAATTTTACAAGCACTCGATCGCCTTCTTCAGTCACCTAATGTGACCGTCTCTCGGGGCTCAGCCACCCTGCTGAGGTCTGAAAATAGGAGTTATGGCGGGCAAGACTCTTATTTGCAATTTGTTCTGTGATTGGCCACACTAAGTTTACTGTTTTTTATTTAAAGCGAACCTGAACTGTTTTCAACATTAAAGGACCACAATCGCCAAAATCGTAAAATGTTAAATATATGTAAGCACATACAAATAAGAAGTAGGTTTCCTCCCGAGTAAAATGAGACATAAATTAATTTTCTCCCATGTTGCTGTCACTTACAGTAGGTAGTAGAAATCTGACAGAACCGACAGGTTTTGGAGTAGCCCATCTCCACATGGGGGATTCTCAGAGTTTTCTGTATTTTCAAAAGCACTTAGTGGAAAGCAGTTAATTTGTCCAACTGCCAAAAAAGTGTGCAGCTAGCAGGGAGGCTGGCCAGCATCTTTTTACAAATCATTTTGAGAGAGTGTTTTTATAAAGAATAAAATCCATGCTGAGAATCCCCCATGAAGAGATGGACTAGTCCAAAACCTCTCAGTAATGTCAGATTTCTACTACCTACTGTAAGTAACAGCAACATAGGAGAAAAGTAGTTTTTGGCTCATTTTACTCTGGAAGAAATGTACTTTTTATTTGTATGTCTTTTCATGTATTTTAAATTGTAAGTTTTTCGCGATAGTGATCTTTTAAAGAATACATCTGGCAAAGTAGTAAAAATCAGATTTACAAAAGGACACCGCAACACAGGACAGGTAATGTATTAATATACACATTTATACATTAGGGCAACAGTGCGGGGGGGCTTCGTCACTTGTCCTGGTATCGCTTGCCGTTACAGACAAGCACCTGACCGACCATGATGGCCCAACCTCTTGCAACAGGTCCGACCGATATATATGACTAGGGCTGCTCAAATCTGAATCCGGGAGATACCTGGATAGTTGCTATCCGGAGATCTCCCAATAAACCTGTGGGCGGGGAGGGGGGTGGTCAAGCTTACCTGTCTGACGTCTTCTTGGTCCGTCCCTGGCGCCTCCCATGATGCATTCCACGGGGCGGTCATGTGACTACAAATACTTCCTCCTTCTGGGTTGAAGGAGGAAGTGTTTGTAGTCACATGATGCACATGGACCGCATCGTGGGAGGCGCCGAGGGACGGACCGAAGAAGACGTCAGACAGTTAAGCTTGAACCACCCCGCACAGGTTTACTGGGAGATATAAGGATAGCAACTATCCGGGTATCTCCCGGATCCGGATTTGAGCATCCCTATACACGAACAGTTTCGGCCCACAGTTGGTCACACTTGGCATGCACTTGGCGGAACCTATTTTCACCTCATTCCAATTATAACGATCGAATTGGTTGGTCGATCGGCCGCCAAGTCGCCTGATGTAGGGCCACCTTAAATAGAACCCGAGGTGGGTTTGTCAAATCATATAAGGACACAGAGGCATGTTCGTTCCTTCCAGTGTGCCTCCAGACCCCCCCCCCCCCACACACACACACACACACGGGCTCTACTATCCTCCACTAAAAAAAAGGGCCAGGCTAGCGACACACAGATTGTCGCTAGCCTGCTATTTACCTCTGCCTGTCATTCACCGTCGCTCCCCTGTCTCCAGTATAGCGATGCTCCTCGTCCGTGTCCTTTCTCTTCCCGCCTCCGTAACCTTCTTCCAATCGGCTCATGGAGGCGGGGAGCCGTGCAATACAGGAGGCGGGGGAGCGGCGGTGAATGACAGTGTCCTAATATGATTTGACAAACCCACCTCGGGTTCTCTTTAAAGCTTTTCGTACAACCATAGAACGTGGGTTGTATGTGTCTGGTAAGCCTTATTCCTTTGATTGGTGTTGGGATGCACACCTGATTGTGGAAAGTCCAGTTAACCAAGCACAGTGGAAGTTCCCTGCCTGTTTCTCACCTGTGCTGATTTGCTTACATATACTGTGGACATTGTTCTCTCTTAGCTGTGGTCGCTCCTTACTACCCATTAGCGCCAATTTTCATTTTACTGTACATGTAAGTATGACTGTTGGTTTCCCTGAAATATTTGTTCTACTACCAACTGGCATTTTTAAAGTGCTGATTTCCAACTGAAACAAGAAATATGACCAGCAAAAACCATCAATGATTCCTGCACATGAATCCCTGAGGTTTGTCTCTGATAAGCAGAGCTGTGCCAGGCTGTTAGAAGACTTTTGCCCACTATTCCTATCATCAGTGTCATGTGATTAGAAATGGTCTCAAATACTTGGCTGACATTACAATGCACCACAGAAACTTATATTCGTGCACTAATCAATAATATGCATTTGGGTAGTTATCAGAAGAGGATCTACCATATCGCTGTTGGACTTATAATAGTGTTATATGGACCCAATTGTGTTACTGGCAGACAGATTAGGGCCACAGGGTCCACTCCATTGTGCGGTACACTGTCATGGGGTGTAGAGAAGTGTGACATGTAAATGCTTAAAGAGAAACCATAACCAAGAATTGAACTTCATCCCAATCAGTAGCTGATACCCCCTTTCCCATGAGAAATCTATTCCTTTTCACAAACAAATCATCAGGGGGCTTCGTATGGCTGATATTGTGGTGAAACCCCTCCCACAGTGTGATGTCAGGACCATGGTTCTGACATCACACTGTGGGAGCCTTGTTGCGTTGTGGGAAATAACAGCTGTTTACAGCTTTTTCCAACTGCTAACAAAGCAAGCAGCATCTCCTTCCACTGACATCACCTGCCAGCAGTAAAAATGTCACCATGTGATAAATGTCAGAATGTATATAAGGGAGAGGAAAGATTTTATAATGGGCAAACACTGACTAAATCATTTATACATAACTATTGTAAAAATAGAGCACTTTTTGAATTACATTATTTTCCCTGCAGTTCCTCTTTAATGGAAGGTTGATGCTCCCTTTTTTGATTGTATTCAAGGCGCCATGTGTAGCCACACAAGTTGGGCATGTCAGGGCCGGCATTGGCTGCAGGTAATAGGACAAAATAGAGGTGCCAGGAAGATTAAAACGTGCTAAAAACAGTTTAAAAATGGAGGTGGTGGTGGACTTGTTTCTCCACAAATATAACAGTGTGTTATATTCATTTTTGCACCAAAAGATGTGCTGGGGCTTATTTTCAGGGGATATCTTGTATATCTATGAACACAGAAGTTCCTGTGCTGTGTGTCCTCCTGCCTTTGTGCCGCCTCCTCCCCTACTGGATCCATCCACCTCGTGTGTGCCCCTGTGTCCCCTTTGTACCTTTAGTGTCCTCCTGGTGTCCCCTCTGTACCGTCTTCCTGAAATGTTCTCTTGCATCCTCTTCTTTCCACCAGCTCCATGCTGCTGTGTCCCCGAGCTTCATCCTATTAGTAGGCCTGAACGATTTTAGGAAAAAATTGAATTGAGTGATTTCTGTCTGAAATTGCGATTTCGATTCGATGCACGGTTTCCTTCCAATCAAGCTTTGTTCCCCCTCTTTGCCTAGTTGTTCCCTCCTCTGTCTCTCTTTGTGCCCCCTTTGCCTCTTTATGCCTCCTCTGGGTCTCTCTCTTGCCCCCTTTGTGTCTCTGTGCCCGCTCTTTCTCTCTGTCTCTCTGTGCCTCCTCTGTCCCCCAAGCTGCATCAGTTCTGGACATTGCTTCTAATGCACGGAATACTTCCTGTATGTCATGTGACATACAGGAACCCGGAGTTTTGCCAAGCACACTTCTTCAAACTTCCCCCATGTGAAAATGACATGATCGCGATAATTGCCGCTTTGACGATTCCGAAATTGTGATCTTGGTGATCACGATTTCGATTTAAATTCGATTTATCTTTCAGGCCTACTATGTAGAATACTCGCTGAGTATCGGCAAGTTCAGTGTTTGGCCCAATGAAGGAGCCATCGTCCTGCCCATGAGACCATGGGCTTCAGTAATAACACAAATTGCCATACTTTTTCCCCTACTGGCGCTTACTTTCGGGGTAGGGCTTATATTTTGAGCATGCTCAAAATTCCTGCTAGGGCTTACTTTCAGGGGATGTCTTATTTTCTGGGAAACAGAGTACATCCCCATTGGAGACTCAAATTGCCTGAGCCCACATTTTATTTTATACTCCACAAAACAATGCGACACGTTTCGCAGGTATTCCACCCGCTTCGTCGGGCAGTTAACAGGAGCTCTTAGCAGGCACGGGCACCTCTGCAGGTAAGATGGGGAAACCCAAGGTATGAAATGAATATAGAAACACTACACAGAAACTGATGCATTACGGATGCGTGCCACTAGAGGGTGTATTTCCTGGTAAATCCTCTATATGGCGATATAATGGGAGACAACACCCTCTTTGAGGTCTTTTACATACATACTTTCAAGGTAGGTCAACAGCACTGCAGCATATGATCTGAAAAACTATTGATTTGTGCTTGTTCCAAATCCGCGGTATTATTAGGAAACGGCTGGTCAGGAACAGATGTTTACTAATTGCATGAACCCAGCAGTGAACTGCTAATGAGAGGAACTGAGACAGCTGGAGATGGAGGTGAGGACAGACAGTGTGAAAGAGAACCTGCTTAATACGTAACGAAAGCTACAAGGTTCAAAATCACCTGTTAAAACTTTTGCTTATGTTAAATCCGTTAATAAACACCAAGCTGTTGATGGAAGATCGTGATATCCGCTCTTGAAAGCATTTGTGTGTGTGTTTGTGTGTTTAAAGACCAGCCCTAACTTAAAAACCACGAACTGGTGAACTGAAGAACTTGCTTATTTTGTTACAACAGCATCTGTCAAGGCGTGGGCTATAATGGGCAGTAAGTGAAAAGTCTGTTCTTGAAGGAGTTGTGGTTCGCACTTACAAGATGTTATCCAAGGAAGGACAACTAGGTCTTGGTAAAAACCCTGGGGGAGGCGCCCTTGGTGAATAATAACTAGCACGCGAAAAAGGAAACCGTACATTTCTATTCCATTTACCTCAATATCAGCTATTTTGCTGTTGATATTATTGATGTAAATGGAATAGAAATGTACGGTTTCCTTTTTCGAGTGCTAGTACACATAGGTATGTTTTTATTATAGGCACTTGTATTGATCTGAGGAAGCAGATAAGGATCCGTGAAATGCATTGTCTTAACGTTCATGAATAAAATATTTTTTTTTCTATTTTACTTTGTTTATTCTCCTGAGAAGGTAAAACAAGCATTTCTCACTTATACCTCAACATATAGTTATTATTATATATCAAGGATGCCTCCACCAGATTATACCCTTTGGGGCTCAAATAGTCTGGAGGACTTTTCTTTTAGCTTCTAAACTATCCAAAGATAGAGCAACCAGCCAGCATCTGCGGCAACAGACCTGGGATACCGAGCGGGGGTGGTTATATTGCCACAGGCTCTGACAGGTTGCAGGTTCTGCAACCTACCCTTGTGAATATATATACATACAATTATCTCATATACCAACTTCCCTAGCGATACCGCACCGTTATGCTCCCATCTTACAGATACTTGGAGGTTATGGGTAACCATCAAGAAACCTAACTAGGCCATGAGTAACTAAACCTTATTGATGTGTATAAACAGTGAAGGCTGGCCTGTCAGGTCCAATTCCACAGAATTAGAACCAAAACGTGATATCTCACACTCCCTAACAGGTACATCAATGGAGTGCACAAGGCAAAGATGGCTGGATAGCAAGTGCAGAGAGGTCATTGCACCCAGTCTGTAGTCCCACCATGTTTGGGATTATTGGCATTGCTGTTTGGATCATTGACATGAGCATATTGCCTTAAAGGACACCCGAGGTGAAAATAAACTATTGAAATAAACAATTGTATCTATTTTCCTTCTCCTAATAATGACTTTTTAAGATATTCTACAGTTTTATTTTATATTTTATATGTAAATCTTCTATTTCAAGGGAACCTAAACTGAGAGGGATATAGATGTTTCCTTTTAAACAATACCGTTTGCTTGGCAGTCCTGCTGATGTCTTGTGTTGCAGTAGTGGCTGAATCCCACACCTGAAACAAGCATGCAGCTAATCCAGTCTGACTTCAGTCAGAGCACCTGATCTGTTTGCTTGTTCAGGGGCTGTGGCTAAAAGTATTAGAGGCACAGGATCAGCAGGAGAGTCAGGCAACTGGTATTATTTTAAAAGGAAAAATCCATATCCTTCTCAGTTTAGGTTCCCTTTAAAGGAGAACCGTAGTGAGAGGTATATGGAGGCTGCCATATTGATTTCCTTTTTTTTTTTTTTTTTTTTTTTTCTTTAACTATAATTTTTATTCTAAAAGTTTTTTCGATACATACAGTCAAATGCAGTAAAACATAAAGATTGAAATGCTAACAATGTATCACAGTTAAGAGATAAACATATCGCTTCAGAGGTTGGTGTCTGCAGGGTAAAAGAGAGCGAAAATCAGGAGGAGCCAAAGAAAGCATGATCTGGTGTTTTGCATGACTGCTTTCGAATAGCGAGAGGAGGGCACGTGGTGTGACCTGGGGAGGAAGAATGCAAGTCAGTTCAGTGATGTTTGACCTAATGGGAACCTTAATGTCCAGGGAGCCCAAATTTTATCAAAAATGTGTATAGTAGACTTTAGTGTGTGGGTGATCTGCTCCATACAGTATATCCACCAAATTTTATGAAGCAACCAAGATGAGGGGGGTATAGGGCCCTTCCAAGATTTAGCAATAAGGCATCTGTTGGCTACACAGATTAGCGATACAAATTTATTCTGATGTGAGTTAAGATCTGGGCAATCTTTGCTAAATAATGTGGTGCCAATGCTTTTGGGTACCGGGAAGCCCAGTGTCAAAGTAATTTGATGAAAGCATTCATCCCATGTTTTGGAGATAATTGGACAGCTCCACCAACAATGGATCATATCCGCATTGTCCCCAGCACAGTGAAAGCATTGGGGGTTTGGTATAGCTTTGATTTTAGCTAATTTCTGGGGGGTAAAGTACCAATGATGTAGTATTTTATAAGCTTTTTCTTTAATACTATGTTAGCCGACATTTTGGACATATTGTCAAATATCGATGTCCAATCTTCAGGGTTCTCCAGAGCTAAGGCGGTGTTCTACTTTTCCATAGGGGGGGTAAGGGATGGTAGGGTGTCATACCATATTATCGTGTATAATTGGGAGATCATATTTGGCCTGTCTGCTCCCTGCATAAATTCCTTCTCAATTCGTGAGGGCTCATGTGCTATCCCCAGTTTTAATAAAGATGTAAGGTAGCTTCTGAGCTGTAGGTAGCAAAAAAATCAGAATTTGGTAAGTTAAAGGTAGTCGGAGGACAGAATTAATGTTCTTAATGCCCACCCTCTTCCATCTACTCCAATTAGGTGCTTGTGCTGTAAAGGGAATACAGGGATTGTAGTGAAGGGGTTCTAGGAGAGCATGCGGATAGCAAATGTTGGCCTTTTTCCTCCATATGAGCCAAGAGCTAACTGCAAAGTGGATAAAGGGAAAAATGCGCAGCTTGTCTGGAAGGGGAGATCCGCAGGTAAGCCAAAGAATATCTGAAATGGCAAGAGGTTGAATGATCTGAGCCTCGAGGGCGACCCATCTAGGTGGTGAAGGTTCAATGCCCCAAGCCATATTTTGAGCTAGGCGTGCGGCTTTGTAATAAGATAAGAAGTGAGGCAAGCCAGTGCCATCTTGATGTTTTGAGCGGGCCAAATAATTAAACCTGATTCTAGGACATTTCCCCCTCCAGACAAACATGCAAACCTGGCTTTGAAGCCTAGCCAAATCTCTGGAGACCAGTGGGATTGGGAGAGCCCTGAAAAAGTAAAGAATCTTCAGTAGAACTTTCATTTTAACTGCATTTTAAGCGCCCGAATAAAGAAATGTTATATTCTTCCCAATCTGAGAGTAGGTTCCGTAGCTTCTGTCGCAGAGGTGTATAGTTAATTTTGTATAAATCACTTAGGTTTGATGGAAGGGTTACTCCAAGGTATTTTAGACCCTTTGGTTTCCAAATAAAGCCAAAGGCATGGTGTAAGGCTATTTGTTGGGGTCCTGATTCAAAAATAGGGAGCACTTCTGATTTAGTAGAGTTGATTTTGAATCCAGAAACCTGACTAAAATCATCCATAAGTTTTACGAGATTGGGTAATGACACTTCCGGGCTAGATAAGGAGAACATTGTGTCATCTGCAAAGAGGGATATCTTGAACTCTTCTTTGCCTACTGTTATGCCATGTATATCCAGGGAGTCCCTAACTCTTATAGCCAGTGGTTCCATGCACATGGCAAACAACAGGGGTGAAAGCGGACACCCCTGCCGCGTGCCATTTCTAATGGAAAATTCCTCAGATAGGAAGCCCATGTTAAAGATTTTGGCAGTAGGTAGGGTATAAATGCTTCTAACAGCATTTAAAAAGTGGGGGCCGACCCCAAATTTCTGCAGAGTTATGCGTAGAAATCTCCAATCTATCCTGTCAAACGCCTTCTCCGCGTCCACAGAAAGGAGCAGAGAAGGCGTTTCACAGGTATGAGCCCAGTGTATCAAGTCTAAATTCCGTATGACATTGTCAGTGGTTTGTCTGCCCATTATAAATCCCGTTTGGTCGGGGTGAATTACGCGGCAGAGTATGGGGTTTAAACGAGTCGCCAGTATTTTTGCAAATACTTTGAGATCAGTGTTTATTAATGAGATTGGGCGGTAGTTTTTACACTGTTGGGTATTTCTGTTGGGTTTGGGTATTATAACTATGTGGGCCCTAAGCATATCAGGGGGCCATTCTATGCCTTCAAACATCACATCATTAAATATTTTTGTAAGGAGTGGGATGAGTCTGGTCGAAAGTTTTTTATAGTATGCACCCGTGAAGCCGTCGGGCCCAGGGGCTTTGGAGCTTTTTAGGGATTTAACAGCAGCAGCTACTTTTTCCGAAGAAATGGGGTCATATAGGAGAGTTCTTTCTGGTTGGAATATTGTAGGGAGGTTGGTAGAGGTGAGATAGTTGGCCACCTTAGAAGCTGGTACTTTTGTTTTGTCAGTTACAGTCCCATCATAAAGTTTAGAATAGTATTGTTTAAACTCCGTGAGAATATCCAGAGGGTTATGTATAAGCTTACCATGAATATTGCGGAGAGGTAGAAGTCTGGTCTGGGCCTGTTTCTGATTCAAGCGTCTTGCCAGCAAAGAGTCTGGTTTATTGGCTTTATCGTAGTAAAGTTGACCGAGAAATCTAAGAGCTTTTTCAGACTTATGTGTCAGTAGACTTTTCATCTCTTCTCCAAGTTTATTTAATTCTAGGAGCACAGAGTCTGACCTATTGGAAGCATGGCGGTTTTCAAGGGCTTTGATGGAAGTGGATAGCTCAGCTATTTTCTTCTCGCTCTCCTTTTTAATACGAGATGCTTTTTGTATCAGTTGCCCTCGGATAACTACTTTATGGGCAGCCCATACTATAGTCGAGGTCTGACCTTTTCCAAAGTTGAGGTGGTAATAAGATGCTATAGCTTTATCTAGTTCTGTAACGTAGTTAGGATCAGTTAGGAGAGACTCATTGAGTTTCCAAAAGCTAGATTTGGGGGTATATACCCAGTCAGAAAAAGTAGCCAGTACCATGGAATGATCTGACCATGATATTTTTGAGGTGAGAGAGAGAAGGAATCAGCGAGGCAGCCGTGAAAATGTAATCTATTTTGGAGTAGGATTTGTGTGGGTGGGAGTAAAAGGCATGTACCTTTTCGCCTGGGTGTAGGATTTGCCAAGAATCCCATAGATTTAGAGAGTTCAAGATATTCACTAATGCACGGGGGGGGGGGGGGAGGCGTTTTCTAGAGATAGAGGCGGAGTTTGGTGTTAGTATTGGGTCCTCTATCCTAGTATTGAAGTCGCCAGCTAGAACAATAGTGCCTGAACATTTACGTAGCATTATATCATGGAGTGATTTGAAAAATTGTACCCTTCCATCTGCTGGCGCATAAACGTTAACCAGAGAAAATGAACGTTCACCCATCACCCCATTGACAATCAGAATGTGTCCATCGGAGTCTCTGTAGATGGAGCTCATTTCAAAGTTTAGTTTTCTGTGTAGAACAATGGCCAGCCCCGCCTTCTTTTTATCATTAGAGGAGTAGAAGTGTAAAGGGTAATTTTTGTGCCAAAATTTAGGCTCTTTGCCTTTTTTAACATGCGTTTCTTGAAGCATCCAAATATCACCCTTCTTCCTTCTATATTCATCTGAAGCCTGCCTACGCTTAATAGGTGCGTTTAGGCCTTTTATATTGTGAGAAATCACCACCGTTTGGTTATGTAGGGGAGCTTGTTTTAAGGTGGAACTAGCCATTGTCACCCA